>NC_044509.1:13384865-13404865 GCF_902362185.1 Chanos chanos
CTTTCATATTTAAAGCAATGTGGTTTTTTTTGTTGTTGTTGTTTTTTGTCAATTGCAAACTCTTGATACTGCTATTATGTAGGGATGTCAAACCACATAAGAGCAAACATTCTAGTTTATACACACGTAAAGGTAAGGGGGAGGGGAGGGGGGGGGCAGCGGGGGGTGGGGGGGATGGACATGTCTCCATAAGGCACCCCTCAGACCTCTAACTTTGCGGCCAGCAGGCCTGACAGCTGTCAGACAGAGAAAGTTCATATCCCCTTGGCCCTGTTCTTAACCTCCCTCCCCCTGTGTGCCATATCTGGACATGTCTCACTGCATGACTCCCCCCCGCCACTTCACACCACATGATCAGTCAACCAAACGGTCAGAGGTCAAGATGACTGCCTCCAATCAACAATCAGTGCACCCCCCCCCCCCCCAACCCCCTTTCTCTCTCTTTGACAGAGGTCTTCTGGTAGGGGTGAGTCATGGAACCTTTGCATCCATGCCTCTCTGTGTCTCTGTGTTAAATTGCATCCATCTAAAAACCTCTGACCTAGCCATCATCTGGGTAGTTTTGGAAATGGCTTTTTTCTTTTTCTTTTTTCTTTTTACGTATTGTAATCATGGGATGCCTCGGGGTGTTGCGGCAAGCATTCTATCCCATTAAAGCTTTTAATAACGTAAAGGGGGTGAGGGAGGGGGGGTGTGTTGTTCATTCTTAATTTGAATTCCAGACAGCGCCCGTGGCAAGACGTGTTTGCGGCCAGCGCCGTCGTTATGTTGTTGTTATTATTATTATTGTTGTTTTCCTAAATGAACTTGAGCTTCGGCTTGGGCTCTCTGAAGTAAAGACACATTCGGTAACATGGAGGGTGCTCTCTAGTGGCATTTCCGTAATAGCGTGCCGCTTTAGCTCTGATTAGCCCCAGGGCTTAGCCGCGTGCACGCCCCCTCTTTGTCCTCCCCGGCCCTCCTTCTTACGGGCAGAATAAGAACAATAACCACACGGCAGCTGATGCCTGATCCATGGGTTTGACCTTTGGCCCCCCCGGGCTGCATCGTTATCGCCTGTTTACACTCGCCCGGATTGCGAGCGTTTTCCCGGGTTCTCCTCCCCTTCTCTGGCCGAGGCCGAAGAACCAGAGTCGACCTCCCCTCTCGCTAAACGTCGCCACCTCTCCGTCTCCCCTTGACTCCCCTTGTCTCCTCTCTCTCCTCCTCTGTTCCCTAGCCTGATAAGTCCGGAGGAGGCGAGGTGGAGAGGGAATGTATTGGTGGGTGGGGGCGGGGGGTGGCGTGTTGGTATTCTGTGTCTCCTCCGCAGACATTAGGAGAATATCAAAGTGCAAATATGACTCTGACAGTTCTCATAATGAAAGAATGAGGGAGCATATTATGAAATAACTGGAAGTGACCGACAGCAACGGACTTGTCACTCCTTGCTTTGAATTCCAATTACCGGCCACAGAGACAGAGACAGAGAGAGAGAGGGAGAGAGAGAGAGAGAGATCGTGGGAGCCAGAGAGAGAGTGAGAGAGCAAGAGAAGCGTGACGGAGTGAGAGAAAGAGGGCAAAGAGAGAAAATCTGTTGGCTGGATTTCAATTTATGTCCTCGCAGTATAAGAAAGAGAGAGAGAGAGAGAGAGAAAGAGATAAAAAGAGACTCTTATTGAGAGATGCCGTCGCGCTGACTTAGTTTCCAGTAAAGGTCAGAGTGGCTAAAGCAGCACCTTCAGCTACGTCTCTGGAGGTTCCACCCTCAGTGGGATCAATGGCAAAACTGGTGACTGCAGTAACCTCTACTCACCTAGCCCTGAGGGGGGGGAGATCTACTGCAAATCTTTGGCTTGGGTTTTTGATCCCGCTCCTTAGTATGGATTTAGAAAGAGACGGCGCCGAGGGAACGTTGGACCAGGACATCACCATCAGCGGAGACGCGGATCATTCCCGTGAAGGGAAATCAATTAAAAAGAAAGGGCGGGTTGGCTCTCTGCACTTAGCCATTGAGCCAGCCTGCTATTGGATTTTCATGATGGGCTTTGACTCTTCTGAGAGATCAGAGTTAATGGCGATTGTTCTGCTGTGCTCCCAGCGTATTATCTTCTTTATTCAATGGAAAACACTTCATCAAACCAGATAGGGGCCTAAGGCCTATTGATAGATGGGCTTTGTGTGGGGCTGGTAAAAGAGGCAAGGGGAGAGTCGGAGTGGAAAGGAGGGGTAGGGGGTGGAGGGGTGTTGGGAGGGTGCAGGCAGGAGAGAAGGAGAGAGAGAGAGAGGGTGGGGGGGGGGGGGGGGGGGGGGTTGTCACAGATGTCCAGCCCTTTGAAAGAAAATTAAACAAGTACCTCATTACCGAATGCTCGGCTGCACCCTGGAGGTGGCCGTCGAGCCAGGCCTTTTAATGAGCTGGGAATTTAAATGCTGCCAAAGTTTACCCCCACCCTGCCTTTCTCAGTTAGGCCACTCGGAAGAACCCCCCCCCCCCTTCTCTCTCTCTCTCTCTCTCTCTCTTGGTCTCTCTCTCTCCTCTCTGCCTTCCCCAGGCCCTCTTAGACCCCTGCCCTCCTCTAGACCTCCAACCCCCCCCCCCCCCCCCCCCCCCCCCCCCCACCCCCCCCTCCACCTCCACCTCTTCTATTGAGGGTCGTTCATGCGGAGGGATAGAGAGAGAGTGAGAGAGAGAGAGAGAGACACCATGCTGATTCTCTCCCTTTCAGCTCCAGAGAAGGGGATAATGCTGTTTTTGTGCCACGCATCCAGTGGAATTATGTGCGCTAATTTGATTAGGGAGAGATTTGATTAACTGGAAAATGAGGGCTTTGCTTAGACTTTCACACGCTTAATTTCTCCATTGCAAAGCAGACGCAACACTGTGTCATGAAACTCAGAAGGCATGTGGGAGCCCCATATTCAGCTGTTGGGTAGCCCTTTCAGACCCAACAATATCGAGGATTTCCACGGTTCATATTGGGATAATCAGTTTAGAGCTTTTTGCTCGGCCACAGAATACAAATTGTATTTGGCATTGCCAGTGAAAAGGTTCAAAGGATAATGAGATTAATGTAGTAGGGAATTGAGCTAAGCCAGAAAAAAAAAAAGAAGGAAAAAAAAAAAAAAGAAAGAAAAGCAAAGAGGGGAAAGGAGAAAGACCATTTGCATTGTTGCACAAAGTAGGACTCAGAAAAAGGGCAACAGCCATCTATGCAATTAAAAGTCTAAAAACGATTTTTTTTCTCTCTCTCTCTCTTTTCAAAGCATTATTAATGTGGCATGATTCACCCAATGCTGGATCAAAAAGTCAAACCAATGTGAATAGATTTTGAACGTGAATATGAAATAGATTATAAGCAGAAGTCACTACGTATGATTGCTTTTTAATTCAATGACACTGTAATCGTATCAAAAGGTCGTACGTTTTCCATCTGCCGCTGTTGTTATTCCTGCAGCTTTCACAACGCAGACTCCAGCGATGTGAGTGAAGTTGCCTATTTTACAGACGCATTTTTAAAAAGACTGTTCCCTCAAACAGTGGAGAGGAACATTCTGTGAAGTCATTAGCAAGAAAAAAAAAAAAAAAAAAAAAAAAAAAACAGGCAATACTGCCAAACTATTTCATATACTGGTTTAAAATTCCCCCTGTTTTCCGAGATACGCTTGTCTCTTCGGCTCTATCCATAAAACACTCTGCTATAACTGGAGGGGAGTGGAGATATAGTTTTCTTTTCCTTTCTCACTCGTTTCAACCGCTGCTTCGAAGGTCATATTGCTGCTAGGTGACGATTAAGATAGAACAAAATGCAACTTTCCGGAAATTTCAAAAGAGTTGGTATTTGCGTTCCAAAAGTTGACTTCATGCAGACCAACCTTCCCTTCTGTTAGCTGCTGGTATAGAGGACTATTTTAAACAAATAGTTGTCCTTTACTTCACACTGAGAATACCTTCTAATAAGGGATTAGCTGCTCTCCAACACCACGTCCCTGCCCAAAGCTGGTTTACCCCGAGCCAGTAATTATCCTTCACAAAGTCAGCTTTCCTCTCCTGGTGACGACGCACGTCGACTGACTGATTTTTTTTTTTTTTCCGATGTCTGTCACACTGCCAGAGCTAAAGCTTTAAATTGGGACATTTTTCGAAGCCAAGGATTCATTAAAAAAAAAAAAAGAAAAAAAAGTGAAGAGTTGAGAAGAGGAGCGAAGGGAAGGAAAAGAGGGGGAGTACAGAACGAGACAGAGAGAGAGAGAGAGAGAGAGAGAGAGAGAGAGAAGGGAAGAGGAGGGAAAAAAAAGTGTGCAGAGACTCAGACAGATGAGCTGTCTCCTGTTGGACTTCCTTCCATCTTCCCCCATCTGTTCACCCCAGTTTTAATTAAATCTACTGAGATGAGGATTTCTCTCTCTCTCTCTCTCTCTCTCTCCCTCTCGCTCTTTCTCTATCTCGCACTTTTGCTTGCTCTCTCTCTGTGTGTCTAAACTGGAGTGTAAGCCTGTGCCAATGTCCACTCATCTCTGTGCCTCCCTGCCAGCTGCTAATGAGTGCCAGGCAGAGAGGCAGCGCTCGCTTGCCAGCTATCATGAGTTGTTAATGAGGAGGATTGTGGAAAGGCCCTGGTCCATGCAATCCCCTCGTACACCATCTCTCCGCCTCCGACTCCCACACAAACACACACAAGCACACCCACGCGCACACACGTACACACACATACACACACATACATACATCCGACTCCCACACAAACACACACACCCACACGCACACACGTACACACACACACATACATCCACGCGCATTCACTTACACAAACACATCCGTGATCTTAATGGGAGACATTTTTTTTCTTGAGGTGAATGCATTGCTTCGCATTGTTGTGCGAGCTCAAAATAGCAGAGAGAGAAACTCGGTCCATATTTTGCTTGCTTGTTGAAAAGGACTGATCTTGTATAAAGCTGCCAGGATTGGCCTGTTATCCCCCCCCCCACCCCTCTCCCAACTCTTGCCCAACCCTGCCACTCCCCCGATCACTAACGCCTCTACTGTCACCACCATGCTATCATCAGCATTAACCTCAGATGCCTCATGCCACTGACTGCATAATGTCTCTCTCTCTCTCTCTCTCACACACACACACACACACACACACACACACACATACCCCACTTAAAACCTCTTGTTCAGGCACGTAGGTTGATTCTGCTGTCAGAGGTATGTGTCCATTCAGAGGTATAGGATATGGCCCGTTAAGGCACACGGCCGGATAGCCAGACTCAGAGTCTGGTTTTATTGGAGGTTTTGTTTTTTCAATACTGTTACGCTGTCTCTCTACCAGGGCCTTTTTTATACTTAGCAAGGGATATCTGCTAGCGGATAATGAATTAGCTGTAACGGCTAATGAATTAGCCGTAACTCTCATTTTAAATCTTTCTTACTGTTAGTCACTCTTAAAGGCTCCCTTGTTGGTGCTAATACCACCCCCCCCCCCACCACCCCACCCCTCACACACACACACCACCGTCACCTAGCTTGCTCTCGCTCTCTCTCTCTCGCTCTCTCTCTCTTTCTTTCCCTCTCATCCCTTCTCCGACACATTCTCTCCCTGATTCTCTCACCACTTCTAGCTTGGGATTTGGTTTTAAGTGTTGCCGCCCACTTAGCCCAGCAGTTTTATCACTTCATTTGCACGGTGGCAGAGTGTGCTCGCACTTGGATCCGTGTAAACTCTTAAACAGCTTGCATTGGCTGAGTGGATGAGACAGGCCAAGGTTGGCGACACCTTGGGTTAAAAACAGCCGCGCTTGCCTCACGCTGTGAGTGACGGGAGAAAAAGAGCAAGCACACCCTGTCTCTTTCTCTCCTTCTCCTTCTCTTTCTCTTTCTATTTCTTTCTCTTTCTCTTTCTCTTTCTCTTTCTCTTTCTCTCTCTCCTTCTCTTTCTCTTTCTCTCTTTCTCTGTCTTTTTGTATTGTTATGCATGTCTGTGTGCATATGTTTTTCGGTGCCACACAAAGATTTGACATTCCAGATAATTATATTCAAATTTCCACATCATTTATTTTAATTGAACTGTAAGAGCATTCTTGTCATTACTGTTTTTGTGGTTTTGGCAGTGTTCAGGAATAGAAGGGTAATAATTACCTTCCCTGCTGGTGACTGATATTGAAACTGTCAGTACGGAGAGAGGAATTCATCACCGCAACACACCAGTCAAATATACGCTTTCATCATTGCTAAGACACAAGCCTAGAGGCATCAACAACAACAACAAATAAACAAACAAACAAAAAAAAAAAACGGTCTCAAACATATGATCACAACAACAAATTATTCACAAATGCATAAATTTACTGAGAAAAAAAAACTTGTATCCATCTGTAAACTTTAATAATGCGCCTGCATGGTTTTTTTTTCATCTTTTTTTTTTTTTTTATGAAGCTGTATACAGTTTCTGTTCATGAACTCTCTCTCCATCTGGAGTCAAAAGTGAAGTGTTTATGTAATCAAGCCGCTATTGAAGGAAAAAAAACATAGAAAGGGGTTTTAGGGTCTTGACCGTACCGCTGTTTGAGAGACGTGCAGTGCTAACCTCCACACATGCAAAAACATCTATCTATTTATTTATTGAAGTAAAGTTAACTTGACTAGACTCCCCTTTGCAGATGCATTTCTACACAGACGAGGTAGGACCTCTTCGTCCGAAGGTGTCCCGCTGTCATTAGGAAAGGGGGGGGGGGGGCGCTGAAGGACACAGTAATTAGCTGCAGGAAGAAGAGCAGTGAGATTAGAACCTGCAGTCCTGTGGTACAGAGGCAGTATCCTGAGATGCCCCAGCTGAAGTTCACATCCTCTCATCCTACTGAACCCCGCCCGCTGCCCCTGTACGCTCTTCAATAGGCCGTCGAATGAAACAAGCATTACAAAGTTATCAGCGAGCCAGCTACTGCTACACGCATCTGATTATTATTTTTTTTGTTGTTGTTGTTGACATCATCTTCTCTTTCTTCGTCTTTAATGGAAATACCCGTTTCACGCATACTCAGTTCAATACAAAAGCCTTTCCTGTCTGGCGGAAGAAAGAAAGAAAGAAAGGGGAAAAAAACAAAAACAATCAAAGGCTTTCAACCATCAAGTGGTGTAATATTGTTTTCTGGTGTAATGTAGTTATTGGTTGTTGTCAAGTCTGCGAAAGCTATAAACTCTGGAGCCTGAGGCCCAGGGACATAATGGCGCATTTTAGCCTAGCATGAAATGGTTTCTTGTGCTTCTGTTTTGTAATGGTCATAGTCACTTCAATGAATTATTCCGTCGTAATGAATTCGATTAGATGCGGCACATCGCTAGACTCAACGGTTTTTCGCATGTAATAACGTGAAAAGAAGCTTTGTTCTGAAAAAAAAAAAAAAAACAAGGTCGCGATTTTCTCGAAATAAACCGTCTTTTTCTCGAAGAAAACAAGTTGTGTAACTCGGCTCAGATCTATTGTCTGAGTCCTAAAAGAAATCGGGAGAACTAGAGCATGTGGTGGTGTAGGAACCCAAAAATCTTTGTGAGGGCGCAGAGCAGAAGGTGTGAAGGGATACGTCTCCCGTTGGCTATAATCAGCAGTCTCTCTCTCTCTCTCTCTCGCGGTGAGAGCTGGCAGGCTAACACTCTAAAGAATGGGCCTTTGGCAAGAGGTGCCAGGACAAAAGCATCAATCTGGCTCCTCCCACGGCCCAGACAGAAAATCACTGGAAACAATCAAGTGTGTACCGCGTAAATCATCGAGCCCAAGCGGTCCAAGACATACTTTCCACTTGAGGAAAAATGGAGAACGTCAACGTGGTAAATGTTACACTTCCATTAACACCTGTTAGGCGCTTTTTTTTTTTTTTTTTTTAAATTTCGTTTTCTAAATTTCATTTTGGAAACCTAATGAGCTCTGCCTCCCAGTCATTTGCGATTTGTGAGAAAATCATATTTCGAACGGTAACGGGAGCGGTACCCTGGCTGTTACGAATTCTGCCATTTAAGATATGAAGCTAAGGTTTGTACTAGTGGATCTTGCGCACAAAACGCGTGATCCGTTGTCACTTATTGTGTGTGAGACATGGAGAGCACAGCACAGATTTCCAAATCTTCAGGCCCTGAGTTTTTTTTTTTTCCCCGGTTCTTTTCACCTTCAAGCCTTTTTTTTTTTTTTTTCCTTCAAAGTGGGTAATTGACAAGAACAGGGACTGTGTTGTTCAGCCCAGAACTGGGGGCCTAATACCATGACACAGCTTCAAAGAGCTCTGACACTCTAAAGGAGCTCAGTGTTAAAGCCCTTGTGTTGTGTCTGACCTGCTGAAAATTCCTTTCAGTCCCATTGAAAATCAATGATTCTTTGGTCGATTGTTCTAGCCTAGTCTTTGGGAAAAGCCTTCTCTTTCTGTCAGAGTGCAAAAAAAAAAAAAAGTATTTGTGCCTGTTACTCTGTGTGTGTGTGTGTGTGTGTGTGTGTGTCTGTGTGTGTGTGCGTGCGTGTGTGTGTGTGTGTTCGTTCTCTTTGTGCCAGTGTAAATTAAGCTAGATTTAGTGAGGGGGGTTGGGGGGGGGTGGGGGGGGTTTCAGTGCCAGGCGAGTCTGAGCTCAGGGCATGGCTAGAACAGGTTGAGTTTCAAAGGGCTTATTGGGGGAATTAGTTGAATCCATGGAGTTAAAGCGTAGCCTAATTCCAGCTGACCTTTCCCTGGCTCTGGGTTGACTTTTTGTGATGATCAGCAAGCGCAATAACAAGCTTTTCCGTCTGTGCAGCAGGGGATTACTGAAAATCAGCAGTAGTTCCCTCCTCTAACCCGTACTCTCAGGGAACCATCTGCAAAGAAAAGAGGGAGTGTGAGAGAGAGAGAGAGAGAGAGAGGAAAAGAGGGAGGGAGAGAGAGTGCTCTAGAGAAAGAAAGAGAGAGAAAAAGAAAGAGAGAGAGAGAAGAGCCGTTCGCCTGAAGGTGCATTGTCACGCTTGTCGTTGCGGAGATGAGGATTCCGTTTTTGACAGTGTGTCTTTTGTCCGGCGTAGGGATGGGTTTTTTTGGTCCTGCCAGTTCAAACGCTGGTGGTATGAACTCAACGTCAGCTCACGGTTTGTGAGCATTGGAGGTCATTCCAACATATGAATGGTTTCAGTTAGTTCCTCTTCTGAACCACTCATTCTGTGGAGTTTTTACATCTGTTTCATTCAGGCGGTAATGTGAAATGGACATGGTCTACTTCTGGAGTTAAAGGATCCTTTTATGTTGTGGTGAGTCTTATCTCTTTCTTTTTGTATTCAAAAATATTTCATGCCGATTTGAAGGTCGAGCCTGCGCATTTGAACTTTTATTCGGTTACGTATGGATGTATCGCGCATTAGCATGACTTGTACAGATTTTATTTTGGATTTTCTATTTTCTAGTCATCCGGTTGTGTTTGTGTTCAGATATTTCTTTTGTTTTAATGGCTGTTTCTTCCTCTTTTTTTTTTTTTCTTTTTTTTCATTACACGTAGAATTTGATTTAAGAACACAGTAACTATATTGCATAATGCGTGTAGAATAAGTGGATATGAATTCTCGTGAAATGAGAAGTCATCACTCCCCCATCACTCTTATCAGTAATCTGCATTTATTTCAACTAGTGTGAAATCCTTAAACGGTGTGAAATAGATTACTTGAGATGTTGAACTATACAATACAGTCCTTCTATGTAGTCTGGAAAGATATGTTTATTGATACAGCACTCCACCATCTTCCCTCCCAGTTTATCTTAATACACGCCCTTCTGTTCAGATTTCTAAGCTATGAAAAACCAAGACGTACACTCCCAGGCTGTAAACTTAATGACACATTTGTTGTGATTTGTTGTGTGACTTTAAAAGCTACTTTGGTTCACCACTTGACATTTGCTTGTTAGCATGGCTTGTTGTAGTGATATACGCGTGTGCGGTTGTGTATGTATGTTAACATGCCACGCGCATTTGTTAGCGTCGAGTATTGAGTCGCAGAGGGGAGGAAATAAATAGATTAGAGGCTACCCCATCGTCTCGTGAAACTCCCCTTAAAGCAACGTGACAGTGCCACGGTGAGTTGATTAGTCTAGTCCTCCGTTATCACGTAGGAAGAGGAGGAAGAGAAACCCCCCCCCCCCATTCCACCTGCCACTGCCCCCTCCCCCCCTCAGATGACTAGTGGACTCCCTTTGCTTTTTCAAAGAGAGAGGGAGAGAGCAGGAGTAGTGGCAGTGGAAGCAGATTTGTTGGGAGTAATAGGCCAATGGAGGACAGAGGTGTCTTTCACTGCTCCTTGGCACAGAGATGGTTTTGGGCGGGCTGAGGAGGAACGCTTGGGCGGGGTTGGGCAGCTTGCTCTTATATCTGAGTTTGTGTGGCTGGGCTAGAATGGGAGTGTTTTTTTGGTCGGCTTAGCTGGATTTTTCTGTGTGTGTGTGTGTGTGTGTGTGTGTGTGTGTGTATGTCTTTAAGAGCCCTCAGCAGAGGTGTGAGAGGAGGAGACTGGGCCTCTGTGCGTCGCCATGCAGGAGGTGTCTGGAGAGACGGTTCTCCCGCTCCACTGCATTATCATAAAGAGTGATTTAGAGCTGATGGATGCAAATGGCTCTCTGTTGTTTTCTGTCATTAAGGGGTCCTTCTCCACGGCCACAGGCAGCGATTAAAGCTGTCATTTCCAGCTCCTCATTAAAGGAGAACAGTGAGCACACAGAGGGAAGGAGAGAGGGCCAGAGGGGGAGAAAGACAGAGAGAGAGAGAGAGAGAGATGGAGAGAAGGAGAGAGAGAGAGGAGGATGGGGAGGGTACTTTTCTCCTGAAAAGTACTGCCTTTTGAAAACGCCTGTTTGAAAAGATCTCATGCTGGATTTGACTGGCAGCGCTCTGTGTTGGGCTCACTTGGAACCTGGAAAAAAAAGAAAAAAAAAAAAGATGTTCTCTCCTCTGTGCTAACACAGACCAAAAGACAAACGCATCCCAGGGAGTCGCAGAAATCGCCACTCTCATCAGGCAACCCAATGCAAACCCTTTAACAAGAAACTCCCTCATTTCTCACAATGGAAACGTTTAAGCAAGGCTGCCGTCGTACAATTCTTATCTCTTTAGAATGAATGTGGAAGAGGATGTTTTTGAATATAATTCCAAAGAGATGAGTTGTGTATTCATACAGTGTGTGTGTATTCAGTTGTGTGTGTGTGTGTGTGCGCGTGTGTGTGTGGATGTGCGTGCGTGTGTTTGCGCATGAGTTATGTGTGTGTACATCTCTGACAACAGGGATCTTCTCCTCAGTAATGGGAGAGGAGGTGGGGGGGGGGGGGGGGGGGGAGAAGGGGGGAGACAAGGCTGTTTCTGAGGAGATGTGTGTCTCTCCCGCTGAGTGGAGGCCTGCTCTTCCCCAGCAGTGAGTCCAGAGTTCTGGGCCCAGCGTGTTAATGGCCAGGGGAGGCAGAGGCTCTTTTGTGCTGGGGAGGATTCTCGTCCCCACCCCCCTAATCTCCAACCTGACCCAGTCTGCCTGTGATCACACACTGGAAACGCAAGGGAGGGGTTCCTACGGTGGAAGGAGGAGGAGGAGCAGGGGGTTGGGGTGGTCCTGTGGGAGTTTTGGGAGTAGCTCTTTCTGAGTCGTAGGAGCCTTTGCTCTAAGCAGAAGAGGCCCTGGCGATTCCCAGAGCGTTGAGCTGTGCAGGGCTGAACGCTTCCCATGGGTAAAAGAGATGGAGGAGTGGAATGGTGTCAAGCAGTGGACCCTTGCTGAGACTGTGAGCCCCCTGTTTGCTATGGCATCACTGAATCATCATCACAGACATTATCGTCATTATCATCATCATCATCATCATCATCATCATCATCTTCTTCTTCTTCTTCTTCATCTTCTTCTTCTTCTTCTTCTTCTTCTTCTTCTTCTTCATCGTGTCATCATAATCGTTGTTGTCGTCGTCATCATCTTTCTCATTATCTTCCTCCTTGTCTTCCTCATCATTGTGATCATCATCCTCTCCCTCCTACTCCAGTCATACCACAGTATTGCACTTCATCTGTGATCCCAACAGGGAACAGCTGGAAAAAATACACCACTCATTGATCTGTATATACGTATATACAAGTGATTGCAACATGTCGTACTCGCATTCATTACTCACTTTCAACCCTTAAACTCCAGTAGATTGACTGTTTTGGTCTTAATGGACTGATGAATGAATGGATATGGAATAGCTGTCATTTCTCGCTAAGAAACAGTAAATATACTGTTTTCAAGCTAATGTTGGTGTTGACATAGGCCTTTTGTTACACAAAACTTTCCCCATTCAGTCTCCTCGGGCCAACAACCTATGAGGCTGATGTTCAGACCCCCCCCAACACACACACACACACACTACCTTCCCTCTCCCTCTCTCTCTCTCTCTCTCTCTCTCTCTCTCCCAGGACGTCCTCCAGGACTCATCTGGAGAAGGTCTAAGAGGCTCAGAGGAGCAGCGATCCTCTTTCAAACAGAGCTCTTGTGTGATACATTATAAGCAATTAGTCACCAGATGAAAGCACATTAATTACTAGCCGCCGGCAAACATGCACAAATATTTGATGGGAAATTACTGGTGATTTAAAGCTCTTTTTTCTCTCACTCTCTCCCTCTCTCTCTCTCTCTCTCTCTCTCTCCCTTTCCCTGACTAGCGATAAAGTCCCTCAGTGATGACGAGGCAGTCAGCTGCAGCTAATTCAGCTTTAGCAAATTCTGATGTTGTCGCCATTGTCACCAGAACGTCATCCACCATTTTGAATATCTAGCCTCAGAGTCCAGATTGCTACAGTGTACTCCTCCGCTGTGAACTAAGAGTTTGTCTTAGTTCGCATCTCCTCGTATCTCCTCGCCTTGTTGTTTAGGACGCTGCAAGTTTTTAAGAATGAGAAGACTGGCTTTTACCCAAAGCCCAGGGCAAAACGTATGAGCTAGAAAATAGGACAATCTGAGAGATCCCATGCTATGCTTTTGAACTGCAAATAACAAAGCCCTATGGAGACCTATTCCAATACGAGTCAGACGCCTGTGTTTATTGCCCATTAAAGCTACCTTTATTTTATGGCAAATGTTGAAGTAATTGCCTTTTTACGCAGAGTACTTTGTAACACACATGCACTGTTGAAGGAAAACCACTCCGGTATTGTCTATCGAGGCCTAATGGTGCAATTAATTTTGCTCCATCTGTTCCAGAGACTTTTAAAGAGAATGGATTCTCTCTCCCTCTCTCTCTCTCTCTCTCTCTCTCTCTCTCTCTCTCTCTCTCGCCTTACTCTCTAAACCGGCTTTAATGAGGGAGACAAAGTGCTTCCTCTGGCATCTCTCTAGTTCACAGTAGTTAGTTTATTTTGCGGTTCTGGGGTCATACCCAGCGCTGGGACAGAACCTCCAAACCCGTATTCTCTCATGATCTTCATCAGGAATGAGCGTCATCTCTCAGCCCCCATGCACCACCACCTCAACCGACCGCCCCCACGCGGGGAACGCAGGAGTCCGACGGGAGACAAACTCATTTTGATTGGTCAACAAAAAAGTCGGCTGAATACACCCCCCACCCCCACCCCTCCCCCGGTCACTATTTTTTTGCAAGCGATGCCTCAGTGCCAGCTTAATCAGTACTCAGCTCAGTACAGATGCTGGCAAAAGTGCCCAGCTAAAGCCCCCCCCCTCCTCTCCCTCCCCCCCAATCATTAGTCTATGCCCACCCACCTCCCCAGTTCATTACTCGCAGAGAGAGCCGCGCCTAGCCGGAGGGCAATCGCATTCACCACAGAGGGAGGGAAAGGTTGATCAGGTCGTTAAAGCCTCAGCTCCCATCATGCCCTGCAGACTGCATTAGAGATGAATTTGAATTAGCATAGCCACTGTCTCCCCCTCTACAATAACACAATCGCAAGGGCGGGGCCGCCCCCCCCCCACCCCCGCCACCCATTTCTATTCCGTACCTACCAACCCGCCACAGATGTACACAATGTTCAACGTTATCTTCGGCGGGGTATCAAAATGCAGTTGCCCGTCCCCTTTATGCTCAAATAACCGCTTACAAAGCCGCGGCTCATAAAATCGGCCCTTTTGAATCCCTCTCTATCGAATATTGTTTCAAAGTTAATAAACGCGGCTTTTTGATCTTGTAAACTTTTATTGGCTCCTGGGCCATTTGCTCGCCTTTGCATTTTATGTCTGAACACAGAAGCAATCTGTGCGGCGGGGTTAGCCGCATTTAAAGGAAATATATAAATAAATAACTCCATAAATCCTCATCTAAAATCCAGAGGCCCGAGGCGATGTACGTCTTAACCTTGTTCTGCGTTGTCTGATAAGGGAGCTTCCTTTGTTATGGAGCTGCAGGATTGGTATAGGTGCCAAAGGCTGGAAAACAAGGCTTACTCCCTTAACTCCCTTCATCAAGAGGTCTCATCGACTTGATAATTCTGGGGTGTATTAGGCAAAATACGCTACCGAAAACACGTCGACTCTTTTCTCGCCGCCGACATCATAAACACCCTCCTTTCATTGGATTGTATTGTAACTCTCATATCTTTCCACCGCTCATAAATCTGAATAGCATTTAGCACTACACAAGGAGGGAACGCTTACTTATACTTGGCCTCATTGCCTTCACAGTCCAAAGAGAGGGGTATTTTTTTTTTTTTCTTTTTTCACAGAAAACTCTTCACAGCTGTTTTCCTGTATTCCGTTCCCAGCTGTTAGCTATTAAAGTTTTGCATTGTGCTCTGAACTCTGTAGACTGTTTGCGTTTGATTAGCAATTATCCAGAAAAAAAGGCATTTGGGGGTGGGGGGGGGGGGGTGTAGGAGACGGCATGTTTCCAATGTGTTTCCGTTAGAACGGATTCTGTCGGATGGGGTGGGGGTGGGGGTGGGGGTGCGCGCTCTGGTTCACTGGGGTTGACCGTGAGTTTGAATCTAATTTGGCCCATGTCGCCCAGATGGTTCTGTTTTCATCCAGGGGGAAAATAAATGTTTTTGTTTTGCCATTTTTGGTCCATCTCATTATGTTCTTTTTTTTCCCTTCATAAAACACGCTTTGAAGACGTTTTTTTTTTTTTTTTTCAAGGAAAAAAACAAAGAAAGAAAGAAAGAAAAAGGCCCTCGTCTGAGACAGACGAAAAGTGTCTTGGCGTGTCAACGAGCCATGCTGATCTGATCTGTAGACATCTTTTTCAAATGTAGTATTTCTCTCAATTACTCAGTTCAGGTTTCCAATGACATGGCTCAGGATTAGTTCCAGACTGAAACATCTTTTTGTAATTGGAGCTTGTCTCCCGTAGGTACGTCAAAATCTTTTTTTTATGGCGAGCTTTTTTTTACCAAGGTCTGAACTTTTCAGTTTCGCTACATCCCAGCCTTGGTTGGTTGGTTGGTTGGTCGGTCGGTTTTTTTTTTTACGATTACGACCAAATTTATCTAAATTGAAGATGATCATAACAAAAACATACAGGATTCGTTCTAAACTGGCGATGAAGCTAACGCTTTCTCTCCCGGGGCGCAGGCACGAGTGAAAGAATTGATTCTGGTAATCGCTTTGTTGTGCCGAGCCGTCTGCCGCAGGGATCCGTGATATTTCGAGCATCCCGAAATAAAACGCGAATGTTGTTGTTGTTTTTTTGTTGACCCCCCCCCCCCCCCTCCGCGTTCGGCTCTTTGTGTTTGCAGAGCACGTGTGTGAGACAGTGTGGTCACAGAGAGCAGAAGTAATGGATAGGCAGCTATCACACAGGGCAGCAGGTGCCGTTGGCCTCTTTCCTCAGCCGTCTTACCCCCTCACCTGTCTAACCCCCTCACCTCCTAGGTGAGCAACCTCTCAGAAGGGGGGGGGGGAGGGGGGGGCTCAGAGGAGACAAACTCCGGGGCAGCCGTCATGCGGGCTGAGGTTAGAGGCCAAACATATGTCTAGAGGATGGGAGGGGGATGGGGAAGGGAGGGGCGGGGGGTTTCCAAAGAAATATGTTGAAAGATTGACTTTCTGATGCTGTAGAAGAGAAGCAGCTTTGAGAAACATAACCCCCCCCCCCTTCCCCTCACCACCCACCCCTTCTGTTCTGTTTTAAATTGCCATTTCTGGAAGACGCCAAAATAATGGATCTTTTCTTCACCAAGCAAAACTGATGACAGCCACTGTTTGGGTTGTTTTTGTGCGCACACACAAAAATTTTTGTTCTTCTGAGGGAAATTAAGGAAAGAATGCCTTCCACTGTTTGTTTGTTCTCTTTATTGACTACAAAGCACTAGAAAAGAATGCATCAGGTTTTTTTTGTTGTTGTTGTTATTTTTTTTTCTTCTTCTTCTTCCTCTGTTTTTAAATTCTGTCCTAAATGTCTTTGAAATTCTACACCATGCTTTACAACTTAGAGCACTGTTGCCATGGTAATATCATAGAATGCAGCAGAAAAAAAAGCATTTGGTGTTGAATAGGGCATTGTATGAGTGTAGCTGATTTATCCACCTTCTATTTCCAAGACTGCACAGATCTTCCAACAAAAGTATTATCCTCTACATTTTTTGTTCTGACCAGAACCACCATAATTTCATTTTTTTCCCCCTTTCCTTTCCTAATTTTCAACAAATTTTGACATTCTCTCTTTCTTATCAGTCATGGATGCTTGGTAAATTAAAATCCGTAAAGTGAGGAGACTACACCTCCACGCGCGTTCTGTGTTCTCACAGTGCGTCTCTGCTAATAACTTGAGGTGAAAACGTTGCCTTTTTAAGGTTCGTAAACACCAGTTTCAGGAGCATTGAAACAATCTTGCGTCGGGATCCTTGTCCTCGTGGTTCCTGTGAAGCCGATAAACAGCGCAGGATGTTGTCTGACGTCAGTGTGGAACTCACTTTGCCTCGTGAGATCTTGTTTTTCCTGAGCTGTGCTTTGATAAGCAGTCACACGTTTTTTTCTCGGCACTCCCGTAGCTTGTTCTGAGCGAGAGGGCCTTCAGACAAACACACAGAGCTGGATGGATGCTGCACAGCTTCATTAGCTGTCCTTTAATTGGCTTCGTCGCGAATAATCAAGCATCTTTCCCGAGCAACATGACAGACAGGAGGAGCACCAGCTCCTAACGTCTGTCAAAACATCGGCGCTGTCCTGGAAAAAAAGAGAGAGAGAGAGAGAAGAGACAAATAGACAGCCTTGTCATGGCAGTGAGTTGTTCTACATTGTGTACAAACACTCTATATGGCACTCAAAGAGAGAGCTTGTCAGAGAACTCATACGCAGGGCTGAAGGTGTAAATAAACGGCAAAACAGTTGGCAGGCAACGTATTGTCTTGTTGTTCTTGACGTTTATTGTTCAAAAGGACTTCTGTTAAACCGAGGAGCCAAGGACACGCACGCTCAAAATATGAAGGACATACTAAGTCTTTTGTCAGAGCCTGAAAGCTTTGTCATTCTTCCCAACATTCTGATTCTGTCTTTAAAAGTAAATGGAAGAGTGTACACACACACACTCACGCACACACACACACACACACACACACACACACACACACACACACACACCCACATACACACATCCCTCCAGTAACTGTTTACCAAACTCAAGCTTGAATATTTGCTTTTATCATTTGGTCCAACCATCACAGAACATGCCCACAATTGACTCTTCTATTAAAATGTGATTCTCCGCGATCAAACAAAATACTGTTTTACAGAGTCACAATCACTTCAGAGTTTTGGAACTGCCTCCTCTCTGACATCTGCTCGACTGGCAGTTGGCGATTTTGTCAGAACGATTGCGGGGGAATTTGTTTGATTTGTCCCGAATTAAATTCACTTCCCGTCCTTCGGATTAAAACTGTACACCTCTGGGAGTTGTGGGCAATTCAATTCAATTCAAATGTAAACTGATAAACCGAACGGGAAAGGATGCCAAAATATAGAATCGAGCTCAGTCGCAGCGGATTAAAATAGACACGCTCTTTTAGACTCCTGTCAAATCGACAGTAGAGAGAAGGTGTCTTGCTCTGCTGTCTTCCGTTGTCATCCGTCTGTCAGGTCGTGAGACGAGATCCGATGAGCCGAACGCGCTCGGGCCAGCGGCCGCGTCCTACGATGTAATAGACTAAAGGGGAACTCGACCGAAAAGCTCAATATGCGCACGTCAGACTGCCCAGGACGCCTCAGCCAGGCCATTTGAACGAGGCGGCGCCCCACACGCACACACCCCCCTCCTCTCCTACCCCTTCCTCTCCCAAACGGAGGAGGCATGTCACCGTCAAATGAAATGCTATTGCAGGAGACGTGTTTTAGGGGCCCGTCGGACCCACAATCCCCTCGGCCACGTCGCTCTTCGACTTCCCGTGACAAGATGACAAGCAATGACACGTAATGGCGTCCTCGTGTTGATCTGCTCCGAGGCCACAAAACTCCAGGTCCCTTCGCGTCTCCGCGCAGAATGAAGTCACGACTCCCGGCACGCGAGGGCGACGACCTTGAGGCAGTAATAACTTAATTGGACCTATTTATTTTATTTTATTGACAGAATTCACCACACATAACAACGATTCATGCACTGCGTTCACATACAGACAGGAGAACGGGACTGGCTTGTGGGTACCACCTGCTTAAAGTTCTATACCACAAGTAACTTCTTTGTTTCTATTGGATTATGTCTTTACATCATTTAATGTATGCAGCTGTGGAAGACCTAGACCAAAGCATTTCATATGTTTTGAAAGTGATTCTCTGGAAAAGCTCAGTCTAATACTTTTTGTCTCTCACTTGAATGAGTTTCATGATGAAGCTGCTTTTACAGCAAATGAAAGAGATCAACTTTCGACATTGTTCCACGCTTATAACCTGATTACAAATGTGTGATATCATAATGAATGACTGTGAGGTAATAATGGGCCGTGTGTTCCACATGTTAAAAACCTGGACTTCATTTCGGTCTTTCACGACCCATTTGGGCCATCTGATTTTGATGAATGGATGCTTAAACATGTTTCTCCGAGTCAGCTCTCTGTTAATTGGTTTGAACCTCTGCCATGTAGGTGCTTATTGAACATCAAAGTCAGTTGTTTTTTTTTTTTCCCCTAATCACAGTGACTGTGGATGCAAAAAAACGAGAGAGAGAGAGTGAGAGAGAGAGAGAGAGAGAGTGAGAGAGAGGACATCGATCACCCTCCGCTGACCTCTTTATCTTTAATTAGTACATCAGCAAAGCACACGTCTCACCTTCGCTTTCCTACAGGACTTCGATTTTTTTTTTTTTCCCTTAGCTCTTCGAGCTAAAGAGCATCTGCAAACATCTGCTTTGAAAATTGAAAAAAAAAATCCTCCGTTCTGGATTGGAAGGCACCGTCTCTGTTTTTTGTCTTGGCGGACCAATTAAACTAACAGATTTACACAGCTGAATAAAACTGTAAAGAGTAACACAATAACAGCTTTTCTTTTGTGGGTGGAGAGCGATCTGGGCGTAGCGTGCCCAGAAGCATTAGAAACACAGTTAGAGACCTGACCTAGGCGTCATCCTCCATTCTAATGCAATCTCTCTCTCCTTCCCCAGAGACTCCGTCTCTTTAATCTGGAATACATGCTAGACAGCGTGCTTCCTCTCCTCAACATCCTTGCTACAGTTAATTAACAGTTATTAGAGTTAGCGCGGAGCGTTGTATAAGATGTCACAAATCATCAAGTCTCAAGGTGCCGTTACAGCAATTAAGAGCTCTCCGGCACCTTCTCTCTCTCTCTCTCTCTCTCTCTCTCTCTCTCTGCAGTCATTTGGTACACTTCCAGCTTTTTTCTTTTTTAGAGCTGAGAGCGCTAATCAAATCATTTCTGCTCAGCAATTCGCCATCGTTATTTCAGGTCTTAATGACACTCAGCTCAGTAACCAGAACCTCCACCTGCACCTCCACCTCCTCCTAGAACCCCTAATGCAAACAGTCACACATACACACATATACCAGCCCCCCCCCCCCCCCCCCACACACACACACACACACAACCCTTCATTTCTGTTTTTCATTTGTTTATTTA
>NC_044509.1:13412365-13487365 GCF_902362185.1 Chanos chanos
GAACGAATGCCAATATGCACTTGATAGTCAGTGAGAAGATGGCAAAGATGTTGACCTGGGAAATGAGGACGACTTTGACTTATGTGGAGGGGTGACAATGAAAACGCAGAGGCTTTGTGAACACAAACACAGCGCGTTGAAATGTGGCGTAACAGAGCTGAAGTGTCGACACGCGCGTTTTTGAGCGAGAGCTTTTTGTTTCTCTCTCTCTCTCTCTCCTCATGCCTGTGAGTTCAGATTTGACTCAGATAAAACTCTGTGACGTCCTGTAGAATGAGATACCGATTAGCTTTGCCGCTAATAGCACCGCAAGTTAATCACTGTAAACATCTCTGTGTTGTCGTCTCAGAGACGACGCTGACACACTTTGCTTATCGGTAATTGTTTTAATTGCTACCCGTGTTTAATGAGATGGTCTTGCTCGATAACGAGAGAGCTCGCTGTTTTTTTTTTTTTTTTTGTAAAAAGTCCGCCCCCGTCTCAGATCTCATGCCTGTGGAGGAGTTGGATGCTAGCTTGCTAATGCTTTGGTTGGAAATTAATGAAAGGTCTAGTGATGGCACAAATACACGTCTCTCTCTCTCTCTCTCTCTTTAGAGATAGGCCGGAGATGGTCATGAAATATTTAAATGCTAAAGGCTTCAAAGTGGATGCCCCCTCCCCTTCTTCCTTCACCCCCATGTCCTCAAACCTCAAGTGATCTCCCAAACCCCTGGGCCCTAGCTAGCCTAGCCTCCCCCAGGTCTAACACCCCCCCCCCCCAAAAAAAAAACTCTGTCACTCCCCTCTTCACTCTATGAGCATGTCCATTGACACAAACATCATCCAGAGAGTTAAAATAGGTTTGTCGCCCCCCCCCCATCTCTATCTGTCTCTCTTTGTCTCAATCTCACTGAGTCTTTCCATCTCCCTCCCTGTTTCTCTCATTCACTCTCCCATGTTCTTCCGTTACCCGGAGGGAAATCTAACCTCTCTCTCTCTCTCTCTCTCTCTCTCTCTCTGTGGATTACTGACATGTTAAAGCTTTCTGTCACACAAGGGAGGCAGGCGCCCCCCCCCCCATATTTCTCTGTCTCCCTACCCCCAGCAGGATGGCTACTGTAGGGAGAACAAGGCCCTTATTTAGTACACTGCCTGTGAAATGCAATTAGAAACCCCTCCAGGGCCTGCAGGAGCCTGGACCTAGATGGAGAGAGAGCGCGAGGGAGAAAGAGAGAGGGAGAAAGAGAGAGATAGACCTCCCCTGCTGCCCGTCAGCCTGCTGGCTTTTGAAGTCTGAGGCCATCTTAGGTCCCCCCAGAGAGCCTATCATCAGACCCCCTCTTTGGTGTATTTCGGCTCAGTGGAGCCTGGAGTAACTGGGCTAGGAGGGCTGGGTTGGAGGGGGGTGCTGTCTTGCTGTTCTGCCAGCCTGACAGAATGATCTTGACGGGGCGTTTCAGAGGCCCAGTGCCCCCCCCCCCCAGACTGTATTTCTCCAGCCAGATTGCTCAAGGCACCAACAGTCTATCACAGGTCCGACAGATTTTAATACCGCGCTTCCTGGTGTTTTCCTCAGTGCTTTCCTGGCCTGATTCGCCTTAAAGCCTCCACAGGCTGCCCCCCCCCCCACCCCCCACCCCCAAAGGCCTACTCTTCTCTATTCCAGTCTCCCAGGGTCTCGGTTCTCTCTCTCTCTCTCTCTCTCTCTCTCTCTCTCTCTCTCTCTCTCTCTCTCTCTGCTCTCCCTCATTGTACTCTCAGCTCACAACAAAGTAACAAGGGAAGACAGTTCTAATCCCACACAAAAACAGAATTAGACTTAAAATGAGTGTAACCTTGGCCGTTTGGCACAGACTGGGATTCCGCCCTGCTTTGCATGGCAGTCTGGCTGTGAATACTGAGATGTCGACATCTATTAACTTTTCAGAGTGAGAGACCAAATTTCTATATATATATATATATATATATATATATGTGTGTGTGTGTGTGTGTGTGTGTGTGTGTGTGTGTGCGCGTATATATATATACACCCACACACACACACACACACATACATACATACATGTATTTTCTTTATATCCTCTTTGTCAGCGTGGCAGTTCCTCTGCTAAAACTGAGGCAGAGCAGGGTATTTACTGGTTATTCTTTGGCCTGGCCTTTGTGTGCTCCCAGACTGCCACAGGCACGGTTTTTCAAATGACTGGACCAGTCTGAGTGGAAACCAGATCAAACCAGGGGTTTCTGTTGCCTTCACTGCTCCGTCTTTTCACCATTTCACTTTGTATTTGGGGAATGTAGATAAAGGCATATGGCAACTTGAAAGCAGATGATACTTATGGCTGATTAATGATGTGTAGCACTGTATTTCATTCCGGTTTCAGCCGAGCTCTCACTAAACTACAAACAATATTCACCAATGCATCAAATGTGAAACATGTTGCATTAATGGGTTTTGCATGTGTGCATGCATGAAGCATTATTGTCTTCCTCTGTGTGTGTGTGTGTGTGTGTGTGTGTGCTTGTGTGTGTTGGTGTGTATGTGCTTGTGTGTGTATGCGTATATGTGAGAGTAGGTGTGTGATTGAGTTTTGTGTGTCTCTGTGTACGCATGTGTGTATCCGTGTGCGAGTATGTAGTTTGTGTGTGTTTACATGCATGTGCGTCTGGGTGTACGTACGTGAACATGTGTTTTGTGTGTGTAAATGTGTGTATTTGTTTATGCGCATGTGTCGATGTGTGTGTGTGTGTGTGTGTGTGTGTGTGTGAGAGAGAGAGAGAGAGAGAGAGAGGAATGATGGACAGGACTGAAATTACCCCTGGCAGGATGAACTACACTCTCTGACATGCCTGTCATTTGGACAAAGAGGCAGGAGAGTTGGTTTTTTTCCTTCTCTCACCCCCCCAACCACCCCCCCTCCTCCCCACCACCACTCACCCGCCCACCCAAACTGAATAAAAAGGAAGAGAATAAGATAATGCATTAAGGATGTAACCGGAGCGACGGATAAGGAGAAGGTTAAACCAATTTTCCTGTCCGGTTTGGTTTGTTTTTTCTTTTTTTTTTTTTTGTTTTTCCACGGGAGAACGAATGTAAACGCTGTCATTGCCTTGATGGCCAGTGGAGCGGCTGTGTCTCCTCTCGACAATGAGTCTCGGTTTATCTGCCGTCGGCTTGAATCCCGCCCCCCCAGAGATTATTGGCTCTCAGACGCAGATAATATATAAAATTATACTGCACGTAGCATTTGCCTGGTCCAAACCGCCTTTAGAGCGAAGGAGAGATCGGATCCAGATAAGGTGATAACACTCATGTTACAAACTCTCTTCCTGATCGGCAAGTGGAGTGAACGCGTTTCCTGGATTATGGGGCAAAATGATATACAATGTGCGCCTCATATCTCCTGGTTGGGAGGCAGGGAGATATTTTAGTCTCGGGGAAACGTCTCACGTTTTAGATTCCTAATGTCTGTTCCCGTCGGATGAATGTCACACTCTCTCTGTCTCGCCCCGTCTGTGTCCTCCGTCTGCTGAATATATGTATAAACGTATGAAAATAATCTTCCATGATCTTAAGTCTCTCAGGGCCGTGTGATGAATGGAGTCTTAAATGAGTTTGAGTTATGTGGGAAAGATGGCCTCTTATTTGGCAGGAGATATAGAAAGGTTTTTGAATTCTCAAAGGCCTCTCTTTTTTCTCTGCCATAGCACAGGGAGGGTGGCAGCTCCCTAAACCTTCTTGTCTTTCATAGCTGTGTAGCAGGAATTATATAATCTACACAAGCAAATGAAGCTTGTTTTCTACCCAGTTTTCTAGGCTTCTGTCTCCCAGTCATAAGACCTGAGGTTTCTCCCTAGTATTTGTTTTGCCGCTGCCTTGCAATACATGTGTGCCTAAGTGTGTGTATGTATAAGTGTGTGTGTGCATAAGTGTGTGTGTGTGTGTGTTTAAGTGTGTGTGTGTGCGCATAGGTGTTTATGTGCATAAGTGTGCAGGAACAGAATTTGAGTCTGCCTGTGGTTTATTGTTCATTGTGTTTGTGTGTGTGTGTGTGTGTGTGTGTGTGTGTGCCTAAGTGTGTGTGTATGCACAAGTGTGCACAAACATCATTTGTCAGTTTACTCGTAGTTGATTGTTCATTGAGTCTGTGTCTGTGTGTTTTTTTAAGTGCTTTTTAGCGTAACGTCCATTTGTATGTGTGTGCGTGCACACACAGGCCTGTGTTTGTGTGTGTGTGTGTGTGTGTGTGTGTGTGTCCTTTCTTCATTGCTCGATGTGTTGAGTGACAGATTAATATGTGTATGCTTATGTGTCAGAGGAATCGGGAAGAAAGGTGTTGTCAGTGCAGCTTGTCAGGGGAGGGGAGAGATTAGACGCAGTTGTCACTGCCAGACGATTGCAGTCTTACAGAGATAAGGCTGAATGTAATGACTGCAAAAAAAAAAGCATTCTCGTCCTGTCTGTAAATGGCAAGGAAAATAGATAGTGGATTATCCAGGGTTTTGTTCCTTTTCTACATGTGTCTGTTAGGAGACTGTTAGGGTGCGTTGGTGTGTTCCATCGAGTTTAATAGTAGTAAAATATTCCGTCTGATTTTATACACATCATAGAGAGTACGGTTTGCGGTATTAGCGGGGGTTAGGAAATTAATTTTTTATGTCGGATCCTCATTCTGATTCCCATTTCTGTTAGTTTGACCCCACATCTTTAGTCTCACTTAGCCTGGAAGTCCGTTAATCAATCACATTAAATCTTCTTGGGTTTCTGAGATATAACACACACACACACACACAGAGAGAGAGAGAGAGAGAGAGAGAGAGAGAGAGAGAGAGAGAGAGAGAGATGAGCTCCCTTGTACATAGGAGCTGAAAGATCTTAGGAGCTAGAGCAGCTTGGAAGATGGAGGATGGAGAATCAAACAGCCTGATTGCTCCTGAATTCTCTTTGTGGGTCAGATAGCTCAGGAGGGAGGAGGAAAGTAGATACCTCTTCTCTCTCTCTCCCTCTCTCTCTCTCTCTCTCTCTCTCTCTCATTCTCTGGCTGGCCCCCTTTGTCTTTGACAAAGTTTTCATCTCTGCAGCAGTGGTATTGTTCACACAGTGTTTTACATCACCGTGGATATCAAGCCCAAGTCACGATAACCTCCCCACGGAGATGGTCACCATTCTCTCCCCAATACCCGCCGGAGTTTTGGATGTCATTAGAAACGGGGACTCTTTTCACCACTCGACGTTCTCAGTCAAAAGCCGGGTTGAATAGTGTGAGGCAGGAGAAGAGAGGACAGAGGAGACGGGAGCTGAGCCAGACACGAGAAAGACAGTTCAATCAGCCCCCACCCCACCTTTCCTTTCAACACAATACATCCACCACACTCATCTCACACTTATCAATAATATTTTAGAGACAGAGAGAGAGAGAGTGAGAGAGAAAGAGAAAGAGAGACTGACTTTCCATAATGGCAGGAGAGGGGCATAACACAAAGCCGATCTCCTGTGATTGCAATCTAGGAACGAAGTTCCTGTAAAATTAAACCGCGCTCGTGCTTGCGAGAACGAGGGAAGTCGGGGGAGTGGGGAGTCAGGGCTGGGGGGGTGGGGGTGGCGGGGTGGGGTGGGGTTGGGGGGTGGGGGGCGCTGTGAAGCAAAACACGCCTCTGGTTACTTTGAAGCGGAGGATCAAGCTCTAAAAAAAAGGAATACGGAATGACAAAACGTCAGTGCAGGGGCCTGATGGTCTATAGGCAGAACTTACAAGCACAGACAGCAATTACTGGCATACATAGCGCTTAATGTTTGATCTCTACTCTGACTTCTCCGCCAAACAGCACCGAGTGCTTTTCCATAGTAAAGTGCCACTTTAGATTAGTTTCTTGGCAGCAATCTGACATGTTTTTTTTTTTTTTTTCCCTTTTCTCTCTCTCTCTCTCTCTTTCTCTCTCTCTCTGTCTCTACCCCCCCCTCTCTCTCTCCCTCTTTCTCTACCCTCTCTCCTTTCTGTTCAAGTCTGTCAGCATTTCACTTGAATTAAACATAATCTACGCTGAGAGATCCGGACGTTGATTGTTGGGTGGTGAGCTGTAATCACAGACTTGAGGTTTTTCTTAAATCTGATAATCACCGTTTAGGACGGCTAACATTGATTTGGGGACGTCCGCTGCCTGAGAGGGGCCCTTTGTTTTGTATTCATATCCACTTCATTTGTACCATATGTGCATAATCATATCTGTATACCTGTAACCATGACAACAGAACGGTCTAATAATTGTTCTTTTTCCTACAGCTGAGACTATAAAAGGTGTTTATAAATACTTAAAATCCAAAAGTGACGCAAATCTTTCTTAAACCGAGATAATATTTCAAATTAAATTTGATCAAATTTTATTATTTTTTTTTTTTTGTAAATTAACCATAAGTGAATTTGCTGTGGCTTTATTGCACTGTTTTTTACAGTCTCAGATTAAAAATATGTTGATCTCCTGCAGCTGTATGCAGAATGAGTAAACATGTTATCAGTAGTGTAATTACCTGAGTAGCTACAAATCTGTATCAAAATTCACCGTCAAGAATGACTGTAAAAGGCACTACACAGTACATATCTCACCTCTTAACTGTGCATTTGGAAGCTGAAGTATAAAGACTGAAAATTGCAGAACTCATAAACATACGATATATATATATATCAGGTGTAAATATCACACATATCGTAAATATAGTATGTCACAGTGTGACTATATATATATATATATATATATATATATATATATATATATATATATATATATATGTGTGTGTGTGTGTGTGTGTATGTGTGTGTGTGTGTGTGTGTGTGTGTGTGTACACACATACACACACGCACACACACTGTCTGACACCACCACTGCGGTGTAACAAAAGAAAATAGATGATGTTCAGTGATGCATATTCAGTGCACATAATTAACCTGTAGTATGACTGACGGCTTGTACCTCAGGGAGAGGAAGGAAATAAACTGTCCGTCAGTCCTAATTTCTGTGCAGCCTGACCTCTTACTTCCCTGGGCCGTGACTGTATAAGCAGCTTCCCAGATACACTCGGTTCTCAGGGAGAGAAAAAAGTGAAAAAGTGAACCGTTAGGATGAACTGCTTTTTTATTTGAACTGAATTGTGGAGTACATTGTTTAACGAGGGAAAATCTGTTGTTGACAGATTAGAAATAATTCTCCTGATAAATACATTTTATACATACATACAAAAACAGAGCTGGGTCCGCTGCTCATTTAAAGCAGATGCGGTAACGTTTTTTTCTTCCCGGGATAGAGAGATCGTAGAACACACGGGCGAAAAGGGAAAACGTCCGCACTGTGCTATGAGCTAACTCATTTCCTGGCTCTGGGCTAGGGCAAGGTCAAAGGTTACGGCATTGCGACTCTGCCGTTAAGCTATTGACCTCCTTAGCGGAGGGGTCAATTCTGATTTGCCAACCAACGTGACCTCGGGTTTCAGAGATTAAAGAGATTTTCATGGAATGCCTGGCATTAGGCAAAGTCCACTGGATTGTTTTGGTTCGAAGCGTCCATAGGTAAAGTCTTAATGAGATTGGATCAGACAATAAAAAAAAAAAGGGTGTCAGTAGCCTTTTTCCTTTCAACTGACAAAAATAAAAAAAAAACAAAAACAAAACAAAACTCCGGAATTTGGTTAGCCCTACCTCGTGGTAGAGGAACACAATTAAGAGGAAAATGTCATTATTTGATTGTCCTGTCTATGAATAATCTCCACCCACTCTATGAATTTTTTCCACCTCCAACGGCCATATCCCGTAGTACATAGACATTAGAGGTTATGAAATCATTCTAGATCAGTGGACTTCATCCGCATACGCGGCACTGTTTCAGATAGTGCTTAGTTCAGCAACTTGTATTAATTCTACCTGAGGGATGGCTCCAGGTGTTTGACGACTGAGACTGGGTAGAGGGTGCTCTCCTGACTGAAAACAATGAGGTACACAAGGTGTAGGGGATGGCTGGGTTGAGTCCAGTCGGTCGTCCTAGGCTCACGAGAGCGGAGAGGAACTTTAGCAGACGGGCAAGCAGTGGGTGAGAGTTTTTGGAGAGGTGCATGCTGCTCATAAAGAGCATTTTGTTTTATTCCACCCTGCCCACCCCCCACCCGCACAGTAGCTGCACCCTACTGGGAAATTCATTAGCGGCTGACATCATCTCACTCTCCGCACAGAGTGAAAGAATACCATTCTAGTCCCGGTCCCTCCTTCCCTTTAACCCACCCTCTGTCGCCTGCACTCTGTGTTTCCACTACCAGTAGCAGCTCTCACTGTGCACCATTCACCCGAATGCTCCCACACACACTCTCTCTCTCTCTCTCTCTCTCTCTCTCTCTCTCTCTCTCTCTCTGTCTCTCTGTCGGGCACTTCTGTTATAACAAAGCCTCTGGTCTTGGGAAATGTTACTCTGACTTGCAGTAGAGGAAACACACGTGTGTCTGTAAGGGGCAAAGAGGCAGGGGGTAGGAGTTGAATGAAGTCAGGTTAGAATCAGGAAGTGGGAGGAACCGGTCGCGAGAGGGACCGCTGAGACAAGCCGTTGGATGAATGAGAGTTTGTCTGAGCTGCTGCGCGAACGGATAGGGACACCGCTGCAACGTCTGGACCCTAGGAAACGGCTTCTAGCCAACAGAATACAAGCTTACCTACGGAAAACTGAAAAAGAAACGGCATTCTATTTCGGTTCCTGGTGATTTTTAATCTGATTTTTTTTTTGCACTCTCGCTTGCTACAGGGGAAATACTGTATATGCTTTGTTGGATTTTCTGCTCTGCGGGAGCAAACAGGCGAATAGTACAGTGAAGAGAGCTGAATCTTTGACTGCGCTCGGATGATCACTCTGTGAGCGCAGCGTCTTTGCCTTGCGTGAGGAGTGAGGCACCCTGACACAAAGGCTCGTAGTAAGGAGCTTTCTTTGGTGGCTAATTACGGAGATTTTCACCTAGAAATTCGTCAGATAAGTCATTCTTCACAGTTGGACGGGAAGGGAGCGCCGTCTGAAGGATTTGTCGACTTCTCAGCTCTCGTGTTGCTGTTCTTCAAGGCGAGACACATGGCTGCCTTTGTCCGAGAGGCACAGTAGCTTTGTGCGTTCTTCCCGTTTTCCACATTGGGATTTTCTCGGAGAGGCTTCTTATTTCGCATGGCTGTCATTAATTTAGACAGAGTGGAATTCGCTGTTTGTGGATTACAATGTTTGACAAGCAGAATGTGAAACGGAGCCATATTTACTAGACCGCGAAAGTGATTTCTTGACTTGTTATTTTCCTCTGTGCCTGCCTCACCACATCAGAAGGTACAAAAAGCCTTTTTTCATGTCTCCTCCAGAGCTTATGGTTTGCAAACGTAGCCTATTATTTTTGCATACTGAACATGTGTATCTTATTGAGTCTTGTTGCGTTTTAAGGGGAATATAAACCAGTGTTCTTCGAATCATCCAAGGCTTTTGTTTAAACTAGGGTTGAAATGATGCGATGGTCATGATACCTTCTTGATCGTTGTGGTAAACTGTAGAATAAATCTTGCTTTGAACGTTTCCAGATGTTCTTGGACCTGTCTTTTTAACGCTGCTGTCTTTGCGCATCGCTTATTTATCCGTTTGTGAAGAACAATGTCATAATTTTAGTAATAAAAATGTTATTAAAATGCATTACTATTATTATTACTATTACTATTATTACTATTATTATTATTATTATTATTATTATTATCCATTGCAGCTTAATGTGGCACTATGAAACCTATTTGAAACCTAATCGTAAGCTAGGATAATAATCAGGTAAGAAAACTAAACCGTTATGAAATTGGGTACGGTTGATGTAGACTACTTTGCCCGTGGGACATTTAATTTTAAAAAGGTACGTTAATGTAATGTCGCTTTTACGATGGTTTGGGGGGTTGATGTTTGTGTTCACTTTGTCACAACTCGAGCCGTCCCATCCCCAAGTTTATCAGTGGCAAAAAATAATAAAATACAATACTAATAAATAAATATAGTTGATTACTCCCTTGGTAAAACTCACATGTCTGCTCGTATTGTTCAGATTGCAGAATAATGTCATTTTAGTCCTCTGATGGCGTGGATAAAGAAGAGCCGAACTAGGAGCACGTTAAATTTTAATAGGTCGATCTCTCATGCCGTTGATCGGATTGAATTAGCCAATGCCTCTTTGACACCACATTGTCACCTAAATAGGCTTTCATTACCTAAATGCTGTGTAAATGCCAACACTGAATGTTTGCACAATAACACAGCAATGTTAATGCGCTCAACCGGATTCCAGACAGAACGCGCTGTTTTGTCATGGACCAACAGTGCCATCATATGGCAGCGCGAGGAAGAGCAGAAATTGTGTGCTCTCGTTAGTAGGCTCGTGTTCATTTGATGATGAAGCCCACCTGGTAGGAGATGAAGCAGATGTACTGATGGTAGTCTCTCTTTTTCAGGGCTCCGATGCCAGCTCTGAAAAACTCTTCAGCACCGCAGCACTTAAAGGTAAGTCTTCCTTTTCATTGATTTAATCAGCACCACAGGCATGGTTACCACATTGTTTATGGTAATCGGATAGCGGATTGAAGAGCTCTGACATTGTATCTTGTGTTTAGTAGAAGGACAGTATATTTTCAGCTACGATACACTCGCTCTCTCTCTCTCTCTCTCTCTCTCTCTCTCTCTGCCAGTGAAGATAAGGTTTGTTTGTTATTGCTTGGATCAGATTAGAGCATCTCGGCAAATCCACCTTCATTTTCCCTGGTCCACAGTATGAAATATCAATCTGTGTTCATCCAATTTTTTTGAATGTGACTGAAAAATCCATCCTCAGCGCACTCTTAAACAGATTCCAATTGGGTTACAGTGTGATGAATGAGAAAATCCATACAAGCCACAAAGGCATGTGTAAACTGCACCCCGGCACTGATTTGCTGAGATGCCATGGACTTTTTAGAGGAGATTGATTCGATGTGAAATGGTAAAATAAAGGGACAGATCGGCTGAGCATATGAAAGCGAGAGGAACGGATGGGGTAATTTTACTCAGACGCTGTAATCGTGTGTGTGTGTGTGTGTGTGTGAGATGAGGTTATTTTACTGTTCTAGAGACTTCCATTAAGAGAAACAGAAGATGATAAGATCATTGCGATGGCAGATAGGTGGAGGGAAGGGGGGGGGTGTCTTCAGTCAACCACCACTACATGACACCACGTCACGGCACCACTAATTTGCTCTTAAGGGCTTTGGAATGTCAGCCTCCCCCGTATTTTCCTAACCCCAGGCACCCTAAATAATGGAAGTTTTTCCTCGTGAATGGGCATTCCTCCGTAATGGTCCGTTACCAGGATGGGGGGGGGGGGGGGGGGGAATAAAGGAGAGAGGAGACCTGACACCCCTTATCCCAAAAAAATAAAAAAAAAGGGAGGGTGAGAAAGAAGGTCTGATTGATGCCGACAAGCCCTTGTTCCGCCTCTTCCTTCAGTCTTTTCTCCCTCCAGACCCCCAAACACATTTCCCACATTCTGCCTCTTTGATAGCCTCCAGGGTTTGATTTGTGGCGTCCATCGGGCGCTGAATGGGCAGGGCTTGACGGAGAGAGGGCTTCCTTTTAGGAGACACCTCAGTAGGGATTTGGTTCCCTTGAAAGGATTAAGACCCCCCTTTGTGCTTCCTAAATCAACACAGCGCCGCCTTCTCTGCCCCGTGAAAAGCCCCCTCGCTTGGGAAACAGTACACAAATACGCTTTCTCCCTTGGCCGATGGCAGTCCACTTCTCTGGCCCCTATTTCCATTTAAATGTCTGCCTTTCTTTCTTTTCTACATCCACTGTCTCCCTCTTTCCTTTGCCATATGCTAATTCCCATTGCTAGCGTCAGTGGGAAGGAAAAGACTGTGCTCCTAATTCCAGGTGCAGAAGAAGTTCGTCCCATTGGTACTTTTTATTGGAGTGGGCTGGAGAGATAAAAGGCGATGAGTGTGTGTGTGTGTGTGTGTGTGTGTGTGGTAGGGTGGTGTTTTTTGTTAAAGGGATTACCAGTGCTTGGACTCAACCTTCAGGAACAAGAAGCTACTGCCAGAAAGGAGAAGCTAGAACATGCGACGATGAATGTCAATATTTGCCTTAAGGCAAGGGCAAAGGGTTTACTTGTCCAGTTTTTTTTTTTTTTTCTTTTTTTCTTTTTTCTTTTTTTTTGTGGTTTGTGGACTTGCTTGTTGGTACACATGAAATGCTTTGCTAGGCTTAACACTCAGCCCTGGATAAGAGGGGTGTAGTCACCATAGTGGGAAAGCTTAACTTCAAGGATTCCACTGGGTGCAGACAAAAAAAAAACAAAAAAAAACACGTCTTAACTTGGAACACAGTACTGGGAGAGTGCTACCCAACGGAAAAAGGAAATTAAAGGTCAAACCTATCACCTAATCTCCTGAAGGAACACTGAAATCTGTTGCATTTCGTATGAAGCTGATTCACATTAAATTGGATCGCTAATATCGAATTCAATTATTTATTGGTGTCTGTGCCTGCATGGAAATGGGGGAATAAAATTTGGAAAGTTTCTGCATAACTATTCAATTTTAAACAATTCAGATCTCTCATGTCAGTCAGGAGGGGAAGGATAATGCTAGATAATTTACATTTGTTCTGTATTAAAATATAATATTTCATAATAGTATAATAATAACAACACTTTTTTGAACTCTAGAGAAGATTAAGATTAAAAATAGATTACAGACACGTTCAGTCTTTCTCCCCGTTCTGGCTTCGTGTTTAGACGTAACCATACATCTTTTACAAACGGCAGACGCTGTAATCTGGGAGTAAAAACTCATCCTCCATTTGAGAGCACACCATTCTGGTTATGACTGTGATTAGAGTCTTACCAAATGGCAGTCTGATAGATGCTGCCAGTCTTCCGGCAGTTTCCGCGGAGTCTCTGTATTTCAGCAAGGGCCTGCATAGCAATTACTGTCAACGTAGACACGCTTGCTCCAGCTCAGCAGCAAGCAGCCTGATTGCTAATTGCCTGTGTCTTATTTGCAAAGACACCCAGCTCTGAGGGACTTTTTGAGGCATTGATTTGTCTACACCCCTCCCTCTCTCTGAGTATTCACCTGCCCTCAGGAACAGTGACAGACACCAGGTGTAATTGTTGGTTGTGACATGCTCTCTGTACGACCCCCCCCTCCACCACACACACACACGCACACACTCATTCCCTCGTTCACTTGGGTGCTCGCTCCTATTAAACGGGAATCATTAAGCGTTAGCGATAATTACCGGCTCTGTCACCGAGCCCACAGGTGTCAGCCAACAAGCCGGCAACAAGGCTGCACTTTTTTTTATTATTTATTTACCTGTTTATTTATATATATATTTTATTCAACACCTCATTCATCAGAGTAAATCTTCAGACTTCCAGATGTTTTTTTCAACGTTTTTTTGTTTTTGTTGTTGTTTTTTTTTTAACTCTCACTGCAGCAAAGGTGAAGGTTATAAAGCCAAGCATTAAGTCAGGCACTTTAATGGCTGCCTCAGGGAGGGGCCCTCAAGAGGGAAGACCACTGGACCTGACTTTGATATCAGGACATAATACCCTGTCACCAGAAAGGCCTCTGATCCGCCCTGATCCGCGCACTCACTCTCATTCTCTACGGTCCTGTCAGCATCGGGTCTGAGTCCAACTGTGACACGGCAAGGGAGACGCTGCCCTAAACACATTACCGTTGATTTGTTTGACAATCCCACCAGGCAATAAAATATGAGATAATACTTAATATCATTTGAAAAACAAAGGAGAGCCATTTCTGCTGAGTGATTCTCTTTTACTGCGGACGTCTTGGCCGAAGACCCACTCGTCTCCGTGGAGAATAAAATCACCCCTGGCCATACCACACGCCCCCACCCCGGGACCTTTTTTTCCTCTAATGGATTTCTTTCTTTCTTTCTTTCTTTCTTTTTTTTCTTTGGAAAACAGAGCCATGACATGTTTGATACTTCACTTGCAAGAGATTTGTTTCTTATCAGTTTTATTAGTGAAATTGATGTCATATGTCATATCAGAGCTGGTTTGAGTTGTGATAATATACAAAACCAGACCTCACTAAAACCCAGTCTCTCTCTCTCTCTCTCTCTCTCTCTCTCTGTCTGTGTTTATATGCTGAGATGGACATAAATATGTCAAATGAAACAGCATTATGGCGTAGGGGATTTGAGGCAGCAGAACGTGCAAAATGCAGATGTAAGGCAAAGAAAACCAAGCCACCAGTGTGTGTGTGTGTGTGTGTGTGTGTGAGAAATGTGTAATTGTGGCGCTGATGATATTGTTGAGGAAAGAAAAACGGGACCATTAGAGAGGTTGAAACATGTGGTAGATAAGGCCTGGTAAAGGGCCGTGTTGATGGTGTTAGAGAGCTCTTGAGTTATTGAAGCAGGCTAAGTGGTAGTCTGTCTCTGCGCTCTCCCTTGGCTGACAAATCCGGGGTGAGCGTCATGCTATAGGCTCCAACTATTCTTAACATTCACTCTACACCCTGAAGTGGAGTAGGGTGGCAATTTACCACGCTGATATTACCGAGAGCGGTGGTCCAAAAGCTTGAAAACGTGTCAGCGCTTATGAGGCAATGAGGACCACGCTTCGGTAGCAGTGTCAGTTAGACTTTAGCGTAGATAAGACACACTGATAAAGACAAACCTGCTACGCTGGGTCCTGTTTAGGGGTGTCTTTTCACTGCAACCTTTACGAGAAAATCTTGCTTTTTCTCGTCGTTCAAGAACTGAAAACAAATATAATAAAGTCCAGAGCTTGGCCTTATGAACAGAAACAAGATTAAAAATATAATTTTCCGTTTTCGACTCCTAGCGGATCTCCTGCTCTTTTGTGTGTTTTTGCGATTCATTTCTAAGCTCCAGAGACTACAACTAGCATTCCTCCATGTTATAAATCTGTGCTTTTGTCCCCTAACTTAACCTTAAGAGTTCTTTATGTGTCTCTATGGACAATACCCTGCTTCTGCCATTCAGAGTAGAGGTTGTTTATCTCTCTCTCTCTCTCTCTCCCTCTCTCTGGCTCTCTTTCTCTTCTGTGTGATCAGAGACAGGCAGTAATTCACAAGCCTGAGAGGCAGTGCTGTAGCTATGGCTCATCATCTGACACAGCCACACAAAGGTTAACACACCAAGGGCAAGAGATGCTGATTTACTGCCCCAGAGCCAGCAAACAATAGCAGCCACCCACACACACACACACACACACACATACACACATGAACAGCCTGCCCAGTGATACACAGACACACATGATGACGATTGTTTGTATGCACGTGTGTGTACATATATGTTTGGGTAGATATTGTGGTTATGTTTAAATAAGCCATGACATGTTATCATAGCATTTGTTTGAGTTACACTGAAGTGTAGGCTAACTGCATGTGAGACACATATGTATGTATGTACATACGCCTGGGCCAGCTGGAACAGACCACTCTGGCGCGTATGGAGAAACCATGTGATGAAGTGGAAGTGAAACTCTCAGAGATGCTATCCATCATTTCAGTGTGTCTGGGTTATAGTCATAACACAGGCATGGCTTTACTCCCCTCTCTCTCTCTCTCTCTCTCTCTCTCTCTCTCTCTCTCTCTCTCTCTCTCTCTCTCTGGCTGCTCTGCTCTGTTTGACATGCGCTGAGAGGTCACTCCGAGTGTGTTCCCAAACTCCAGAGGTTGAAAGACTAAAAGTAAATCCATCCATCTTAACAGACTGTTTTTAGCAGCGGGGTGGAGATTTGGCGGGATGGGGGGGGTTACAGCAGCAGGACCTGGTGCAGAAGGAGTGGGGAGGGAACATTATGTAAACATTGCAATATCCGACATGCAACACCGAGCGACGGGGTCTGGAAACCGTCTGCTGACTTCAACTCCCGCTTTCAGAGCGCAAACATCTGAGTGGGGTTTTCTCGACGGAGATAAAAAGCGAAACAGCGTTTATTTTCTCCAGATCCCCCTCCACTCGTTTTAAGTTTGGACATTTTGTGGATTAGGGTGTTGACTGAAGGCTCTGGGTCAAAACCTTAGCCTCCGTCTTCAGTCCCTTCTAGCTCTTTCTGTCTTTTCTCATCAAACGCTCGACTCAGCCAAAGGTTAGAGTCAAAACACAAGAGCCTGACTGTATTCTACACCTCTTAAATCTGTTTGCCGAGACAGCATCGCAAATTTGCACTCGAGTTGGCTGTATAAACTGTCTTAATGCGTTTTAAAAGCTCGCCTGTTAAACTCATTTCTGTGGAAGAAACGGATTCATGTGTTTACAAGCAGTCGTTTGTCAAGCTCAAATACTACAGTGTACACGTTTGCATTGGGCCGTTCACACAGTAAGAATCCTCATTATCTTTGTGAAAGGATTCGTAAACATACAAAAGACTTGAAAGCTTGTTAATCCTGGAACAAATAACAGCGTGTTTGGAGGATACTCTTTGTTGGATCATTTATGTAACCAGTTGTTTTTCTATTCTTTTTTTCTTTTCTTTTTTCTTTTTTTTGCAGAAAAAGTTTTTAAAGTTTGTCTGAAATTAATTGAGACGGATAGAGGAAAAGAAGAATTACAAAGCATATTTTAATACTGCTTTTCAGACAAAATTACTTTAATAATATTGCTATTGAAGTATTGCGTATTGAAGCAATTTTGAGAAAATGAGAGTTGAATTTATTTTATAGCATGTTTTTAAATGCTTATTACAAAGTGTGGCGTTGTGAGGGGGCTGGTGTGTACATGTGTGTGCGTATATGCGTGTGTGTGTGTGTGTGTGTGCGTGTGCGTGCAGGCACTGGTTCTGTATTTTCTAAACCAGCACTAGAGGTGGTCTCATTCTTGCTGGTCTTAAATGGTTGACAGACAACTAATGGCTGGCCAAACCAAAAAGTAGAAACAAAAATAATCCATGGAAACACGCCACCCCCTCTCTCCCTCCTCACCCTGCCCCACATCTGTACAGACATCAGCTGTGAGCTTTCATTCGCTATGGGATTGTTTTGACAGCATGAAATCTCCAGAATATTCCCCCGAATATTCCCCCCTCTCTCCCTAACTCTGCCTCTCTCTCTCTCTCTCTTTCTCTCACACACACACTCTCTCTCTCTCTCTCTCTCTGCCTTTACCACTTCACCCCTTCTCACCTTCACCTGTTCCATTAAGGACCTGGTGGGGTTGAACAGACCAGCAGTTTGTTTTGTCCAATTATGCGTATGTCAGTCAGCAGTCTCTGTGGTGTTGGAGGGGGATCCGGGGCTGGGGGTCAGGGGGGGTTCGGTGATGTATGTGTGTGTGTGTGTGTTAATAGAGGAGCAGCCCTCTAATGAGGCCTCAGCCTGGCCCAGGGCCTGCCAAGCAGGCACGGTGAAGGCTAGGAGGGCTGGAGGGTGTTGTTGGAGGGCGGGTGGGGGGTAGAGGAATGGTTAGATGATCAGGGTTAAAATACCATACTCTCCCCCTGTTAACTCTCTGTCTGGCTGGGTTTGTTTACAGCCCAATTTCACTCTGGTAACTCTTTCCACCGGGCCTTGTAGGAGTTGCCTTTTTATGCCTGCTCTCTCTCTCTCTCTCTCTCTCTCTCTCTCTATCCCTCTCCAAAAACCCTCATGTGTCTTTTTTTTTCCTGTTGATATCATTTCTGAAATTGCATTGATTTCGAAGGTGGAGGATTATAAATTTTTCATCTCTATGAGAATGGGCTGGTTTTAATCAGAGAGATATTGTCTAGATTTGTATGATGTACGTGCGAATAACGATCGGCACCTCTCTCCCCTCCACAATATTAGCCTGAAATATTGATGAAAATGTCAAGAGGTTTGCTTAACTAATGCCGGATTAGATGCAGGGCTTAGGATCTAAATTCCAGACTTAGCTCAGACTAACCTTAGTCACTGTGAGGAAACAGAGGGGGGCCTCAAGCGGTCCAGAGCGGATTCTTAAAAATGACAAATGTATTTTCTTATAGCAGTTGATGATGTTTTACCGGTTTATAGTGTGACTAGAAGTGAAATATTTAGTGGTGACCGTGTTGGAGGGAAGAGAAGGAAATGTCCGGTTTGATCTTACAGTGCTGGACCAATAGGGTGTTGCCCAGATGGAGGCGGTTTCCTGTGTAAAGGTATACAGAGAAGACAATATTGATGAGATGAGCCAATGAGCCAAACTGGTGTATGACACGAAGTGTCTGGCCAGGCTTGGACCCATGCATGGCTAACGGGGGGGGGGGGGGGGGGGGTGTCTGGCATTGCCGAATGTTGTGGATATACAGTGACCCCCTTTGGGATGCCGTGCCTGTGTTATTCCCCCCCCGTGAATGATCACTGACTCCCACGAGGACTGAGATGGTCAACGAGTCTGTGCAGTAACAAGGGAGTCTCTTTGTTTGGACACCCACAGTGGTTGTAAGACTGGGGGGGGGGGGGGGGGGGGGGGGGGGGTAACACAGGCACAGTTGAACAGGGGCAGTGCTTGGGTGGGATATTACCACCCTTCGTCACCCCTCGCCCCCCCAAAAACCCCTGTTATCCTCCCCACCACCCCTGTGGTCCCAGTGGGAGGAACGGGTTACTCTCCGAAACAGTAAACAGTGTGCTCACAGACCGGGGGGGTGGGGGTGAGGGGGGTGCGAGGCACAGCTGGTGAGCAGGCTGGTTTCAGAGAGCTGGTCTGGATTGAGGAAAGCAGTATTTTAATTGCTCCCTCTAGAGTAAAGTTATCTTTTTTTTTTTTTTTTTTTTTTTAAACACACACCCCGCTCCCCCTCACTCCGTCTCTCTCTCTCTCTCTCTCTCTCTCTCTCTCTCTTTTCTTTCCACCACCGACCCGCTCTCATAAATATGCAAGATTGAAATAAGCACCTTTTGACCCGGAGGGCAGGAGCTGGGCCACTTCGATCTCTCTCTCTCTCTCTCTCTCTCTCGCTCTCTCTCTCTCTCTCTCCCCTAATTTTTCTGGGTTTGAGGGAGAGATTGTAGAGCTAGATGCCAAGCCCTGTCTTCCCTTCTACTGACATTCATAAATAAATGAATTCTCTATGGCTTTCTGCTGTAATTCTCAGCTGATCTGTCACTGTCAAACTGGCTCACGGTCACAGTTGCCCGGTCTGAGCTTGAGACCGAGGCAAACGGCAAAGCTGAGTGAAACAGATTTCTGTTAACGGAAAGCAGAATCACAGAGGTAAAAGGGTGCATAAATAAAGACCGTATTTTTCCCTTTCGCTGGACCACACTGCCTCCTGTAGGCGCTATTCCACCACAGGCCCCAGCAAACGGGTAGAAAGCCGTCTGGAGCACATGCCGAATTTTTCGTCAGGTTGCGGTCGGCCTGAAGAATTTATATTGGAGGGGAAAATTCAGTTCGTGCATTCGTATAAATAAGAACTAATGAACTGTGAAATGTTCCATTTTATCACAGTTCAGCCCATTTGCTGGTTATTTCCTAAGCCTTCAGAAGCACGCTTTCATCTGCAGGATTGTCACCATCTGTTGGAGATTACGCCGCTTGGAGCAAGAGCTATTTGATTTCGGGTTTTAAAAAGTCGAGCTTTATCCCGTGTGTCAAGTTTTAGTACAAACAGTGACATCCAAAACCAGACATTTCAGATGGCCCTTCTCTCTCTCTCTCTCTCTCTCTCTCTCTCTCTCTCTCTCTCTCTCTCTCTGCCTGGGCTTTGGGAATGTTGGAAAAGCAAACAGCTTGTGCTCCTGCTTGCGGGCTGCCGCTCTGTTTTAGCTCTTTAAGGTCTGCGTTTGGCCCGCAGGGAGGAGAGAACACTTCCCCCTAAACCGCCGTACTCACTGATATATGACTCCCCACGGCTGGGCTCGACGCAAGTGTGGATGTCTGGGCCATCGCCTCCTCGGAGAACCAGGGCCCTGTACAGAGCCTGCATTGTTCCTGCGGTAACCCAACCTGGGGGCCCCTGCTGCGTCCAAGGGGGGATATTAGGTTGCCCCCCCCCCCCCCCCCCCCCCCCTCCTCGAAGCAGAGAGCTTGTTGAGAGAGCAGCAAGGCAGCTGACTGTTTAGACTTCCCGGCGCAGTTCAAATAAATAGTCCCCCCCCCACCCTCCCCAAAGGCCTCCCCCGCACGCCGTAAACCCGACTAACCCCGGCTAGCCCTCCTCAAAGACCCGCTGCAATCACAGAAACCAGCCCTCATTATCGTCAAAGCTCCCTCCACTGTCAACAGGCTAATTTGCCATGTTATTTTTAAGAAGGAGAGCACTCGCTAAGTGGCAGGAGGGCAGGGAGAGGGAGAGGGTTAGGAGCGGAAGATGGAAGAGAGGGAGCGAGCGAGTGAGCTCCAGAGTTCGGCCTCCCTGTGGAGATGTGTCGGGGCAGTGGATAGGTTTACAGCTTCATCAGTGGGGCATGCCTGGGGAAGGCAGGGTTTCTAGGAAGCAGCAGGGCTCAGCCCCTCTAACCCTCCCCTCAGGCATTAACACTGGTGTGCTCACCCTTCCCACTATGTGTGTGTGCCTCTAATCCTCTACTGACTGAAACATGAGCCCAACGTAATGAGAGAGCATTACACACACACACACACACACACACACACACACACACACACACAGAGGCTGCCTCAACTGGAAAGTGCAAGTTAAGGTTGGTTAGCAGAGAGGGTTTTGGTTTACGGCTCTTCAGAAGACAGTCTGTCATTATTCTCTCTATTATTGGGATTATGTGAGAGATCGTATGTCATTTTTCCCAGGATTTGATTGTCTGCGCTTATTGAAAAAAAAAAAAAAAAAAAAAACCTTCCTCATGCGTGAATCCTGAGTTTGACGGACCTCACATGCTTAACTGGATCTCTTCTCCACCCCTGCAAAGAGAGAGAGAGAGAGAGAGAGAGAGAGAGGAAATGCAAAAACAGAGACCGACAGAGAACTCTCTAGAGGAAAATATCTCATTGTCGGTGGTCCGAGCGGACCGAAATAAGGTGATGTCAGCGTGTCAACCTGAGTGGTCACCCTGCTGATTGGGGCCAGTCAATTACTCACACAGCTTGCAGACACACCAGAGCCCTTGGCTAAAGAGACCAAAGGGGGAGAAGGAGAGAGGCAGAAAGAAAAATAAAAGAGAGAGAGAGAGACCGGGGGGAAGCTGTCCCTCAGGAATTGTTACTTGACACTGCAGGCAATAGCAGGCTTAAGCTCACTTTGCCGCTCTTGGGGCATCTCATTCTCCAGAGCGGGAGCCGCTGGCCTGCTGGCCCTGCTGCCGCCCCCCCCTCCCCCCCAGCCCAACTCTCCCCTGTGGTTTTGCGTGGTACGACCTGCCGGGATAAGCCCACTAAACGCTGGGGATTCAATGGAGAAGCATGTGTGTTCTGAGATCTACCCGGGACATTGCACACATGGTGGAACCACGAGGGCTTTGCAGGTGACCGGCTGACTGGTAGATGGGTAGGTGCGAAATCGTGTTTGTGTATTTGTGGAGTAGACTCCATGTTTGTGTTTGTGTTCGTGTGGAAGGTAAACTTTGGACTTGAAGCAAAGGAGAGCGAAGCTTGGAGAGCAAAGCTAGCTCCTCCTTTGACCTTTTGTCAAAGACAGAGACTTGTTCTCACAGATATTGTTTTGACTTTTCGACTTGACATCTGCTTACGTTAGATAATGAAGAACATGACGTTTGAGAAATTGGCATTCCCTTGTTTATTGTTCTTTTCGTGCCCTGGTTTTGGTCATTATTGGCTTTCGCGGAAATGGAAATCTTTTGTTGTCTAACATGGGCGTTAAGAGATTGTTTCGCATGCTTGAAAGCTAGGCCTTTGTGTTATGTTTCCTTTCATAACTTGAAGTGTTAACAAGACTTGTTTCACCAACCACCAAGGGATGTATTCAATCAGAGAGTAACTTGAAGCATAGATCAGGTTCATACAAGGGTCACATGCGGACTTAGCGCTTCAATATGAACAAGGTTCCTAAACAATGACACAATCAATATTTGAGGCTATCTAAGGGTTGCCTTACTGTGTTTTTTGGGTTTTTTTTTTTTTTCTTTCTCTCGTCTTGGGGAGATCTTGCTTTGAAAGCATTGTAAGGAAACTCTTCAGGCACCAGGAGCAGCATTAGGTTAATGTGCTTTTTGTAAGAAAAAAATGAGGGTAGGGGGTTTAGCTCATTAAACGAGACCCGCCTACAAAGGATCTGGACATTAGCCTGGCGCTGAGTGACACGAGAGCTCTACGCGCTAGGTTGGGAAAGGGGGGGGGGGGGGGGGGGGGGGGGTGTCCGCTGACAGACGAGTGCGGGGGTATGTGTGTCTCTCTCGTCACCTTTACGGAGCTAAGGGGACGGGACTCTTCACCCCCGGCCTGCAAAGTGCCTGCCCTTATCTCGTTTGCTCCTGAGTGCACATACTTGTTTAAGGGCCTGTGGGAGCGGCGGTTATCGCTGCTGCTTTTAAACGGGTCGAATGACACGGTCAACGCGCCACCGTTGTAACTAAAGTCAAGCCCGTCCTGAGCGTGTCAAAGCGTGTGAATTCACATACTTAACTTGAGCTGTCGTAACTGGAGTCACGTTCTCCACCCTGCTTTTCCTCACTATCCTTGATCAATAACGCCGGTTTGGAGTCGGTCGCAACACTTAGCGTCAATTGATTTCGTAACATCGACAGGTTTAACGGGTGGTGGGGGGGGGCACTATGCTGGGACGTACTCTGGCATCTTCTGCTTGACACGAGCTGTTATCTCTTCAATCTCTAATCTATGTAAGTAACAGCTGTGTCAGATCTGTTTCCTGTGGCAGCAAAGTTTACTGCCCCTTAAAAGCCCTCTGGCAGCTGGTGTCGGTGACCTTTGGCACCCCCTGCTGGGCGGTGCGTGTACGGCCGGGTCGTGCATGCCCACGTTCCCATCAGCGCGGCCTGTCAGAGGCGTCTACAGTTTCAGTCTGTGTGCTTCTCCTCACCCCCAGTGGGATATATAAAGATTTGTTCTCCAAAGGATGAACACTGTCTTCGCCATGGTGGAAATGTATCCCGATGCCAGGGACACCCAACCCGTCCCCCACTTCTACCCCCCCCCCTCCTCTCTCTCTCTCTCTCTCTCTCTCTGTCTTTCAGCCTGAGCTATGGAGCAGTGATAGTGAGACACAGTGTAAAGCCATTATGAGCAGAGTCAACTGGGTCCCTGGGGCTTGTGTCATCTGGTAATGGCTTCATTATGACAGGGGAAGGAGAGAGGAGAGCAGCCCCTCATTGCTCTCTACTACACCTGCTCACATGGAAGAGAGAGCACAAGGCTCACGGAAGCCAAGGGAAAGGAATAAAACTCTGTCAGAACCAACTCGCTTAGATAACTCCAGAAGGCTCTTAGGCGTCTGTGTGTGTGTGTGTGCGTGTGTGAATGTTTGTGAGTGTGTGTGTGCGCCTGTGTGTTCCAGGGGCTCCTCAGAGGGTGATACGTCTGTCAGGAAAGCTTAGGAAAACGTCCACGGTGTTAATCGCTGCAATTACAGAAGATTGGTTGGCTTTTACCAAGAGAACAGCAGTCACAACCCGGGCCACCTGTGGAGGACAAACTTCACTCAGGCGTACAACTGGCTTTGACTGCTTACACACACACACACACACATACACACACACTTTTTACACTCTCTCTCACTTAGTTCTGTTCATAGCTCCATGAGCAAGAGCAAACTGGCACATTCATTTCTCCCTCATAAATATATACTCACACTCACACACACACACACACACACCTACACACACACACACATACACACATAGTTGGTCTGATTCAGCAGGTTGGTGAGATGACCAGCGTGCTTGACTGAGGCATTTACATGTATCCCCCTCTGTAATGTGACACAACTTATGCTCTTTGAAAGACATTTTGAGAATGCTCTATCTTGGCTCTCACCTACACACACACACACACACACACACACACACACACACACACACGCACACACAATTACACACCATCTCTCCCTCTCATTTACACCTACAAATTCGGTCACGCTTCTCAAAAACACGTCTCCAGAATAGCACCGTTTGCTGTTTGCATCACTGATTTATTTCTGTTTAGTTTTCGGTCATGGGAATTAATAAAGTAGCCACAGCCCCCTCCCCGTGCTATCGCGTGACACAGCAAGAGACCTGACACGCGCGCTCCCTGGTCCCCCATTTAGACCGCTGACGTTCTGCGCTGGACTCGCCTAGCTCTCAACCCTCACTGCTTACCAGACGTCAAGGCCCACTGAACACATGCCAGGATTGCCTGGATGACCAGTGGAGATGAGCAGGTTCAGGAGTGAACATACACACATTATTCTGACTTATAAGATATCATAAGCTATGATTTGCTTCCTCATGTGAAGATATGCTTTACAGAAGCACCTCTATAGGTGTGTTATTTCAGACTGAGATCATGATATATAGAGTTTCTTATATGCTGTAATGTAATCTCTGTTATTCAGTTTGAAAGGTCTGTTCAACAGTGCTAATGATAGGGTGTATAAGAAATACAGATTGGATTGGTGTGTTTTTGGTTGTTTGTTTGGCCAAAGAATACTGCTCATTAAGCATACATGTGGTGTTTTCCTACTGCTCAGTATTTTTCCAACATACTTTATAGTCAATTTCATGTTGTTTCTGCCGCAACATTAAGTGTAGTCAAGGCTCACTCTCCTGAGTCTTAATAAGAAGTGCGTCTTACATTTCATATCTGGAACAGCTCGTAGTTTCACACAATACTTAATAAAACACAAACTGTCTCTCTCTCCAGCACATGCACACACACACACACACACACACACGCACGCACACACACTTTCTCTCACACATATGCGCGCAGTTTTTCCGACATTTTGGAATATGATGGAGAGATGCCTTCCTCACCACACTCCTGCCAACACGATGGCACTGACTCTCTTGTCACTTCCAGTGAAACTAACAGCCAGGGAACACAGTAGGAGACAGTCAACAATGAGCCAAGATGGCTGCTGGCTCGAAACAGCACTCAGCTGACAATTATAACCCACCAGGGGAGAGGAAGTTTGCGTCTGAATCCCGCCTCTCAGCGGGGCCAAGCTATAAGCAATACCTTCAAGCCTTAGAAAATGGAAACAAAGAAACAGAACAACGCATTCAGAGCGCCCATGTAGGAAATAACAGTGCGCGTGGACGAGAGATGGCATTTTTAGTGTTTAGGTCTATCCTTTCAAAACCACCGAGGGCATTTTTCAGAGAGTGTGTGAATATAGAGTCAGCCCCGGCCCCCTGACTGTGTTTGCTTGTACGACACACGAAACGCATTCACTCCGGCACAAGCACAATGCTATTACATACCCCTCGCCCTTCCATTAAGCATTGTTTCCACACTGAATAAATCTATAAATCTATCAGTCCATTTCCCTTCTAGCCTTTATTCTTCCGAGCACCCCCCGCAGTTCCGTCGGACCCTCTGAGCCGTGCCGAATGCTGATTATAATGAATGTTTACACAGGCCCACAGTCGTGAAATGGAATTGCAGCGTGTAGGGCGAGAAACACAATTGGTCTCCGTGTACATTTTAATTGATTTGACTTGAGCAAACAGCAGGGCTTTTCCTGCATTTATTTCGCTGGCGCTTGGATATGGGACACAGGGAAATTGGAGTGGTTTTCTCTAATACGGCCATTTCCTGACTGCATAATTGGAAGTCTGGCGGCATGAGGTGAGAGAGAGAAAGGGAGAGAGAGAGAGAGAGAGAGAGAGAGAGCCGAAAGGACGGAGGGAGAGAGAAAAATCCACCCACCGTAGTGTCCAGAGTGAATTAATCCTTTTCGTCATGATTGTGGGCGCCTGTTTTGGGGCACAATCTGTGCTGAAGTATGAATTTAGGCTGGGGAGGTTTGGCCGTGAAAAGTGATCTGTTTTCCCAGCAGCCACAGTGACACGGAGCAGAATGTGCTAACGCAAGCCAGAGTATCAGCTCTGGAGCCTAGTGTCAGCTCTGACTGACAGCTGGGATGGAAGCTGTCATCACCTCTCCCTGGGTGGAGTTTTTATGACCAGGAACACAACTCAACACCCATCTCTCTCTCTCTCTCTCTCTCTCTCGCTCTGTCTGTCTCATGCTCATATATACACAGTCAGTCAGTCACTCAGTGTGCTCATCTTCTCATAAACGTGTCGAGTCAGGGCCACAAGAACCAGGATCCGCATTCTCCTCAGAGAGAACATGCCGGAACAGGTGTGTATTACAGGCATGGGGAGTTACCTTCTATTGCGTCACCTGCAGCCCTCATTCAGGCTTACGAGGTTTGGCTGCCGATTAAACCGAGTTATGTTCTATTTAACCGCCTTGTTTTAGACCCTTTTTTTTTTTTTTTTGGCAGATATCCCCACAGCACCTGTTCTGAGAAAGCCGAGAGCAGGTGTTTTGCCAGAACGGCAGGGAAACACGACTCGCAGGCCGTGTTAGCGAATAGCACGTACAGCAGCCATTTTACAACATCTTTGCTCTTCAAAGAACAAAGTTTAGGCTCGTTTTTAGTCAGTCTGTGTCAGTTTTAACACACTGTGTGTGAGCAGAGGTGAGAAGACTTGTGGATGTGCTTGTCTGCTTGCATGCATGTGTGCCTTTGCTTACTGAAATTCGTCGTGACAGAGGGCTCGTTTTAAAGCCCTGGAGGGGGGGGGGGGGGGCAGCCCCCCTCCAGGCTTTTACATCACACGGCTTCTGTTCTCTCCATGCCTCCCTGTGCTTACATCAGCAAAGACTCGGGCACAAGGCCCCGGCCCAAAGCCCTCGAGTCACAGGTCATGCGCTCGGACGACCTGCGAGGACGTAGCAGTGCATCCGTCTCTGTGGGTGGCAGTAGCGTCAGGTATAACGAGTCAGAATGTGTGTTTGACTGATGCCCTTTGACCTCTGCCTATATCCGATCCTGCCAGGAATGCGTGCGGCTATATCGGCAAGTCAAAGACAGAGAGGGAAGGAGAAAGACAAGCTGACAGGCAGAGTGCTTGGACGTCCTAGAGGTCTTTACCCCCATTAATCAAGACTGTCTCCAGACTGAGAGACTCTCTTTAAGCACTGATAGCCTACAACCAAAGAGCAGAGTATTGACGGGAAGAGTGCTTAGGTAAGCAGAGAGAGAGAGAGCTGGGGATTCTACAGGTCAAAGCAGAAGAAATAGAAGTTGTAAGCAGTGTCAACAGATAGGGAGAGAGAATTGAGGTTACAAGGGGTTACGGCTGCAGGATAGAAGTTTTGCTGAAGACTGTGCTGTTTTAGAGAGGAGAAGAGCACAGGAGAGTTTTACAAGAGCTGTGTCGTGTGGGGGATTATCATGCATCCAGACGCCCTCTCGTGCCGTAATCTCGGTAATCTTTGCATCAACACTATCTCAAATGAGATCCGACTCCTTGTTGGTAGAACTGGATTGGTTTTCCACTTCCATAATTCCACTTTTCGAGGGTTTGTAAACATTCCTTTTTTTTCCAATTACACACTTTATCTGGACCATACAGGCATAGGCACAGAAACACACACACACACACCCTTCAGTACTGTAAGAGATTTCCGTTTGAAAGAATTGATGATAAGGAACTCTCTCTATTTGCTCTACTTCTACTCATTCAGCACGTTTTCTTACTGCTGGTGGAGACTTTTTTTTTTCCATTTGATTAATGCAAAGCAAAGGAACAGTCTACCAACAGTGCTTTCAATTAACAGTCTTCCCACAGCTAGCATAGCAAACTAAGGAGGTCTTTCTCAATCAGAGCACACAACCTCCAAGAACTTTCTAGTTTGCCAGACTTTGAGACAGACAATGAAAGTGTGTGTGTGTGTGTGTGTGTGTGTGTCTTCAGTGAGTGATGTTGATGTTGCAGAGGCAAGTGTGAGAGAAGACAGCATTTGGTCATTATCTAGCAGGATTAGCAGGAGTGATTAGATTAATTGGCACTCTCTGGTGTAAGACAGTGAGACTAATGTTCCTCTGAGAGCCAGCGCTGATTGTGTCTCATTCTAGCTATATTTATATGATCTTTTCCTCATGTTTTTGAGTTTTCTACGTTTTTTTTTTTTTTTTTACCTCTGTTTTCTTTCCTCCATTCCTGTTTTCTCAGTCGTCTTCTGAGACTCTAGGGTGTTTTGTTGCAGTTGCAGGCAAGGTTGCTAATGTTTTTTTGCGGCTAGAAGAGGTAGCTCACCTCTGGATAATTAGCCATCTTTCAAGCTCCTCTGAGGCTTCTCTGGACACCAGACCTCTGAAACCATTTTGTAGTCCTAATCCTGCTGAAACACACAGAGACACACACACACACACACACACACACACACGTTCACCGTCTGCCTCCCAGCCTGTTCCACCATTTTAATAAACACAACCACTACGGCAGCCATTTTAAATCAAAAGCAGCAGGGTCTACTTTTTTTTTTCCTCTTTTTTTTTTCTTTTCTTTTCTTTTTTTTTTTTTCGAAAGCAGGAGGGAGAGCAGCATTTATTTGTTTCCAGGGATCAAGGAGACTTGACAAATTAACTCTCCCGGGAGGTAAGGAGCACATCTCCTCTTCAGCCTGGCCCTGGAGTCTTCATTACGGGAAGAATAGACTCCTTTTTTGCTTTCTTTTTCCTCTCTCTCTCTTTCCCCTCCTCCTTTTTTTTTTTTTTTAAAGCATGTTAGCACATTCAGAAAACAACCTCGGGTACCTCGAGGGAGGGTGTACAGAGAAGCAGCTATCTCTTCCCTTCTGCGTTTATTAGGCTTTGGATGTTTTCCATAAGGATGGTTTGTAAGAAGGCCAGGGAGCCTGAAACAGGAAGGGTTGGGAGTGGATTTGTGGAGAGGAAGAGAGAGAGAGAGAGAGAGACATGGATTTACCGTATGCGTGTACGGACCAAATGGACACCAACACGTTTACTGATGAGTTTGTGAGCGTGTCAATGCAGATATAATGAGTGGCACACACGCACACAGGCACAGAAACAGAAAGCTCAACTCCTCGGCCCAAAGTCTGAAGGGAGCTCATTTATAAACGCTCTTTTTCAGTCACAAAGCCTGTGTGAAATGTTTGACTCCTCGCCCCAGTCAACGCTCATCATGTTAGAACCGTTGTTTCGACTCCTCTGGCTGTTCGCCACCGTCCTGGGTTAGTGAGTCCACTGACAACATCACAACCAGTACAAATGAGTCACTAACCTTTATCCTCTCTCTCTCTCTCTCTCCTGTTGTTAAGATTCCCCAATTAGAAAATAGTCCTTTTTTTTTTCCCCGAAAGGTTTTTCGTTTTGCCGTGCACGTGAGGAAACGTTTGTTTGAGAGTGTCCACTTCTCGACGTTGTATGGCAGATGTCAGGCACAGTGACACTGCCCAGGGGACGGGCGACTACCCTAAGGAATATTGATCGGCATCTGCCATGGAGCCTCAGAGATGGTGTGACCCTCGCTGATGGCAGCGCATGTTCCTCTGCGCTAATGCGCTGTGTACCACTCTGCAGCACCGAGCAGGGGGTTTGGCCCGTCTGCCGTGTCTGCCTCCGAGCTCAGGCCCCCGGGGACCTGCCCCGCGAGGGGCCCCGAGCTCCTCAGAGAGAGCTTAGCCATCCATAATGCAGCACGAGCAGCTTCTGTTCCTCCTCCTCCTCCTCCTGTCCCCTGTTCCTCTCCTCCCTCAGAAGCCCAGGGGAATAAGCCCCAATCAACAGCTCAGCACTGATGATTGAGCTGCTGAGCAGCCCGGGAGTGTTTGAGTTAGTGTGTGTGTGTGTGTGTGTGTCCATCCCCTGAGGCTGAAAGCAAGGAGTTAATTACAGGTTACATGTGCGCTGTCATCCCTCATGAGTCTTCAGGCCCTGGTGTATACACGGTGCTCTGGGATTAATACTCCCTCTCTCTCTTTCTCTCTCTCTCTCTCTCTCTCTCTACTATACACACCCACATTTTACCTCATAACAAGGTCAAAGTTTTTTGTATTCCAGTGGCTCCTGAAAGCGAAGGGGTTCCTGACAAGACAGTTAAGATTGTAGCATAGAACACATAGTCCCTCACATGTGAACTCTAAAGCAAAGGGAACAAATTCCAAACGCAGTCACGACCCAGCCCTGTCTCTCCGAGTCACGCACGGTCATTCATTCACTCACACGAAGCGTGGTCCCCCGGTGAGGTGCTGTAAAATGAGGGGTGGGGGGGGGCTGAAATACTGCAGATGCTCCATCAGCAGGGGGGCCGTAAGCATCAGTTGGTCAGAGTGCATTAGAGCTGAGTGGGGAGCTGCCACCCAGCAGTGAAGTCCTGAGTGCGCCTAATTTAACCGGAATGTTCTAAAACCACGTCACTCCTGTCAAAACTTCAGCCACACAATCCGCTCACAATGCCTCAACGTTGGCGCCTAGAGACGTGGCACCCTTAGTGTGTGTGTGTTTTTGGGGTTTTTTTTTTTTTTTTGTTTGGTTTTTTTTTTTTTTTTTTTTGCTTGTGTTGAGATGTGTCAGTGATGTGCCCTAACTCTTATGACAGTCTGTGTTCAGGAGAATCTGCTGATAATTCGCAAAACCTATATGTGTTCAGGTTTAACCGCAAAGTCAATAGCTGTGTTTTCTCATATACACAATGTGGTGCAAGACCTAACGTTGACCGTCCCGTGCCATTCATATCTGCTCTTGTTGACTTTCAGTTCTGTGTATGCCTTCTCCACTGTTTATATTTGATAAACTGTTTGCTATATGCTGTATTTGGTATTTTGCAGCCCTTGTTTGCTGTATGGCAGATTGGATCCTGTTTCTGTGAAGCCTTATCCTTGTTTTCCTTTAGCTGACTGTCTGTTTGTTCATCGCACATTAAGGTTTATCGCAGTTGGACTGTTAAGTTCCTGTTATCATTTGTGGCTGACGTGACAGGTGTCTATCATTGAGAGTATTATTACATGAAAAACATTGTGCTGGTCTTTTAGTCTGAGTTTGATGTAAATTCTCAGATCCTCTGTTACAGTGTCACTGCCTTACCGGGTTTGAAAAGGTTGTATTTAATATGGATGGTTCCTCTGACATTACAGAAATACCAGGTGCAAATGTATGCATTTGGGGGGGGGGGGGTTTGGGGGGGTTTCTTTAGCTTTCAGCTTTGGTAGCGAATGGTAATGTCGTAGTTAAAAATTGAACCTGTTAGATACGTATGGTTTCACCAGTCCTGATCTCTTTCGTTTTGTTTTCCCCTCCAGTTCCAAATTTCAGCGTTGATGCGCTCCCCACCAATGCCAGCCAGGAGCTGCGAGGCCTGGGCGTGCCCAAGGTATCAGGCCTAGAGCGCAGCCAGGAGAAGAGCCAGGAGAGCTGCCGTGACGCCACGCTGCTGGTGCCAAGCGCCCAGCCCAAACTGTCTCTGCCATCCCTACAGCCTCCTCCTCCTCCTCCTCCCCCGCCTCCTCCGCCTCCCAACGGTCGGCCAGCGTCCCAGAGCCCGGCGGAGCCCCCGCCGACCTGCCAGGCCCAACCCCAGCAACCCCACCCAGAGCCCCCCCAGCGACCGCCCTCCACACCCGCCACCCTGCCTCTCGCCCAGGGCCACGAGCCCTCTCAGGCAGCCCCTCCGCGGCCCCAGATCCAGCCTGAGCCGCCCGCCCATCCGCGCCCGGCCCCGACTCCCGGCCTCTACCCCCACCCCCACCCCCACCATCACCACCACCACCACCACCACCACCCTTCCTCACCGGCCCTACCGGCTCAACCGGGCCAGCCTGGGCAGCACCGGCCTCCGTCACGCTGCCACCCTCGCCCCTTGTCTGCGTACAGCAGCAGCCTTAACCTAAACGGCCTCAGGTGAGCCACTCAGCCTCTCCACATTACAGTGTCGTGGGTGAACCTTTGTGTTAAAAATTACATGACTAAGACCAATTATATCTTAGTATTTGCCAGTCCCAGATCCTTTTTAGGAGTGCGTGCGTGTGTGTGTGTGTGTGTGTGTGCTTGTGTGCGCGTGTTGCAGGCTGTGAAGGAAGTCGAAAGCGCTCCAGCCGAGAGATAAGAGCTTTGGATTCTTTCCCCTCCCACGTTGTCCCTTGTGTTCGGTAGCTGGAGGCTCTCTTTCTTCTACACTGCTCCGTCTGTCTCTCTCTCTCTCTCTTTCTGTCTCTCTCTGTTTTTCTGCTGCTCCAGGATACTGTCCCATTCTTTCAATCAAATCTTTTCCTCAACACCACCCCTGCCTAGTCTTTTTACCATCACTCTGTGCATATGTGTGTGTGTGTGTGTGTGTTATCTGAGCCTGGCATCCACTGTGAATAATTACAGGACAGCTGGTGCAAATGAGCTTTTGAGCCTAGTGCCACAAGAAGCAAAATCTCCCTGGGAAAACCCTTCAGAGACAAAAGACTCTCCAACTTTTTTTTTTTCCCGTTCCATTTGGTTATAATACAGCCGCCTCGTGAGTTCTCCTTAAATCAAGCAGTGCTTCAGACTACGAGGTTTTATGGCTCTTACTGCCAGGGGTAGAAATTCAAAGAGTAATTTTGAACAATGATTTTGGCATTTCTTTGTCTTGTCCATGAGTTCAAACGACTGTTTTATTTTGGATGTTGGATAAAGTGCATCCGGTAAATGCAGCTGTAAACAGTATCACCTCTGCATTTTACGGTGTAATTGTATAAACGTTTCTCTCTCTCTCTCTCTCTCTCTCTCTCTTTTTTTCCTGCAGCAGTAGCCGAAGCAGCACTCCAGGGAAGCCCCACGGCCCACCTCCACCCCCCCACCTACCCCACCACCAATCTGCCCCCTCAGCGGCAGCCCCTTCTTTCCCCCTGCCCCTGCCCACCAATCCCAGCGCTCCTCACGGCTTCCCCCCCTCCCTGCAGTCCTCGCCGCATCCACATCACCCCAATATGTTTGCGCCGCCTGCGGCCTTGCCTCCTCCTCCGCCGCTGACCTCAAGCACCCTGCCCGTCCCTGGACACCCAGCTGGGAGTGCCTACTCAGGTATGCTCCTCTTATCCACCTCTCCTCTTTCATTTGCCTCCTTTTCATCCCTGTGTTCTCGTCTGTCGCGCCCCCCCCCCCCCCCCCCCACCTCCACAAACACACGCAAACCTCCTCACATCTCCTGCGTTGAGAGTTCGTTTGTCTATTTTTTTACGACAGGAGAGGCTGCGTTAGGTTAAGTGCACAGGCTACAACGGTAGCCTCTAATCTAAATGCCGTAGATCAAAGCCGCAGATGGTTATGGACTATCATCAAGGGCTCTTTGATCATTTATGGAATGTGTGGAGCGTGTGCTGTAAGAAAGACAAGAACATTCTCTCTCCTTTTGTGCGTTGATAGTATATTATTTCGTTAGAGTTGCTCACTAAAGCTCGAAAGCTACATTTAAAGGAGCTCTGTGGAATATCCACAACCTGTTTTTTTTTTTTTTAGTTTAAATCAATACCCAGACAGCCAATGTGTTTCGCAAAAACTTAGTTCTGCTGTTTATCTCTGTGGTTTTGAAGGAGGATATTGAGTGGAATGTGAGATATTTCTATCTTGTGATAAGCATGTATTCTCTCTCTCTCTCTCCCTCCCTCTCTTTCTCTCTCTTTATTTTAATGTGTCTTTTACTCGTTCTCGTCCTCCCGTGCAGAACAAGACTTGCTGAGGCAGGAGTTGAACACGCGCTTCCTGGCCTCTCAGAGTGCTGACCGCGGTGCTTCTCTGGGCCCTCCACCTTACCTGCGCACCGAGTTCCACCAGCATCAACACCAGCATCAACACCAGCACCAACACACGCACCAGCACACGCACCAGCACACCTTCACCCCCTTCCCCCACGCCATCATGCCCACCCCTGCACCGCCCATGGTGCGTACCCCTGCCAGAAATGTGAGGATAAGTAGAACACAACTCCAAAAAACAAACCCCCGCCCCTCCGCTCGGGACCTTGTGTGGGTGGGAGGGAGGGAGGGAGGGAGGGAAGTTTTGGGGTGGGATGGAGGGTGGGGTGGGGGTGTGTGGGGGGGTAAAGGGAAAAGTTTTTTAAGGGGTGGATGATTGTATTGCAGTTGCTGTTGTTGTTTTGAGTGTATTTGATTCATCACTGCATGACTCGAATTCGTCTGTTATAAAGTGTGAACGGTTAGCATACAGAGTAAACAAAATCCTCAAGAGAGGGGAAAAGAAGTAAGTAACGGCTGCATATGGCTAAGCTTAAAAACGAACGAGCATTAAGGTTACGTATGCAGATTGGTTTTGCGCTGGAGGGAAGTAGGGATTTCTGCAACTAGATCTCAATTGTGACCATGTGTTTCTGGCCCGGCCACAATGAGGCCCTTCTTTCAGCTGAGAATACTCTCGAGTGTTTGCTCTGGCATAGCTCTGCGCCCGAACTCTAATTCGGTTATTTCAAAATTGGCAGTAACCGCCTCAAGCAGCTCGTTTAGGTCGCAGCCAGGCCTTGAGAACTTAATACGAGTTTATTCATTCCCCAGTTAATGACATCATTTTGGTCGGTTGGGGTACGGAGAGAGGACTTAAGGTTGGCAGGCCGCAATAGCTGATTAGCGATTGGCTGACCTGGGCAGACACACCCACACATGTCCTGGCAAGAACACAGCTCCAGACCTCACCAACTTTAAAAGAGGCTTTTGAAGACTGTGCCGCTGTGAGGGCAAAGAGAGAGAGAGCGAGCGGCCTAATGAGAGCATAAAACCAGATTGAGAACCACAGCGTTTACACACGAGTGTGGAAGCAATTCTATCTGGATCCAGATTAGACAGGCGAAATGACATAAAAGGACCGGCTCACGGGGCTATTTTAGCACGGCCTCGCCTTGACCGGGCACAAAATCGCTGAGTAATACTGTAAGGCCACTTTTTACAAGACTGGTAAAAGCCTGCAGAGCGTTCTGTGTTTTTTTCCCCCCACTTTAACTCACAAAAAAGCCAAATAAAAAAGCCACCTGCAAACAAACGACTTGGAAAAGTAACACAAGCAATAACACTAATTCTTTTTTTTTTTTTTCTTTTTACTGTTAACATTTATCAGGGCGGCTGGATTTCATTGCCGTAGAGTCTTACCAAAAGCACTGCTTCACGAGTTTAGGATTTATTAAACACTGAATGATGGAATTTTTGGGGTGTGATATTGGATAAAAAGAAGGTTGTTGAAGGGCTAAAGGGTGCTCTGTTTCCTCTCCTCTGTGTGTACTTAGTTCTGTCTCTCCTCCTTCCCTCTACAGTTTGACAAATACCCGACAAAAGTCGACCCCTTCTACAGACACAGCGTGAGTTTTGGGGTTTTTTTTCACTGTTTCCCCGTGTTTGTGATGGTCCTAAGCATCCGCCCCGCCTTTTCCAGTCCGTCTTGCCTCTTGTTGTGATGGTCACAGTTGTGTTTGTGTGTACTCTCAGCCACCCACCACCTTCCCTCCTTCCTTTCACGCTTTCATTTTTCCATTTTTCCATTCCAGTATTTTTCCTTCTTTTGCATTAGCACTTCATACCGCTTTTCCCAACCCCGGCTGATTTGCTTCAGTGGCCGCCTGTCGGAATCAAAGGCTTCTCTCTCACTAGCTCAGTTTCAGCTTAGCTTTCATTTACCTGATATGTTTACGCCATAATTATCTTGCAACGTTCCGGAACATTCTAACAGCTTGTACATCATGTAAAATGAGATTTATAATACTGTGTCTAATGCCAGTGGTGACAGATTTTTGCTCTTAAACGGGCCATTAGACGGTCGCAGTGTTTTGAAAATAAGTATTTTGTGTGTGTGTGTGGAGTGACGGGTATTGTAAATGGGAATGAGATGAGCTGCTAAAGAAGAATGGGCTTGCATGCGGAGGGTCGGCCTGCCAGAATAAGCAATGCGCTTCCATTCATCATAGGTGACTGCTAACAACAGCGGCTTGTTCAATAGCATCAGTGTCAAAACAATAATGTCCCTGCCATTAGGACCTGTATTAGCAGCCCCTGCTTTACTTCCTCTGTGTGTGTGTGTGCGGTGCAGGGGAGGTGATGTACAAGAGCGTGCTTGTACGCCCTGTCTTCACTTGACCTCTTGCCTTCAATTACCGGGCTGCTGTTTAGAGTGGAATCAGCCGCCACCTACATTCCAGATAAAAGCAGCAATTATACATTTAAAACACCATGTTGTCTTAATAACCATCATTGTCGTAAGGATAGTTCTGGAAAGTGACCCGCATTTGCAATTAATCTCAGTTTTGTGGCAAGTGTTATTTTAGCTTCACATCCAAAGTGGATAATTCTCACTTTATGATGAGTTATCACTCCCTTTTTTCACGTTTTTTCATATTTAGTTTGTTATTTTGAAAAAGATTTCTGTTTCAAGTATCATCTGTGCGGTTGGTATGGAAACATAAATAATGTAACATTAGTTTTCTGTGTGTGTTAAACATCACTCATTTAATTGTCAGAGGTCATAGTTTCATTCTGAAGCTTATATCTGATATTACATCAGCATATTGTTTTGTGTGTGGTATGTCAGGGCAAATTTGATACTAACATCACATTGTAACATTTCTCTCTCTGTCTCTCTCTTTCTTTTCTCAGCTGTTCCACTCCTACCCTCCAGCTATGTCCGGAATTCCGCCGGTCATCCCTCCTACGGGGCCCTTCGGATCCCTGCAGGGAGCCTTCCAGCCCAAGGTAAAGGAATGCTGAATAACCCGCCCCCAAACCCCCCGCCCCAATTTACCGGGAAGTTCAACTTTCCCTTCAATGCCTCTGATTGTTTCTTCAGGAACGCAGAATGAAAACAGGCCCCAGTCTGTGGCCTTCCGACAGACGGTGGTCCTCTTTCCCTCTTAGATCTGTTCAGCCAGAGAGTGAATTGTGTGCGTTCTGACCATTTGTTCACTGTGTGTCCTACAGACCTCAAACCCACTGGACGTGGCTGCTAGACCAGGAGCAGTGCCACACACACTCTTGCAGAAGGATCCCCGGGTACGTTCCTGTCACACCACTCCCAGTCACAAACCCACCACCAACTGCTCTCGCTTTAAAAAAAAAAATGATGCCTTCGTTCGAGAGGCACCTCATCTTTTTGATCTAAGCGTCAGATCAAGTCAAATAGCCACCGTTCTGTTTTGGGGGGGAGGAGGCTACATTTTTTGATGATTGAATTTCACTATTTAGTGTGGCAGCGTTCTTTGACTAGCTCGGCGAGCCAGTCACATTAATCAGCTCGTCTGCGTTGGTATGCAGGCCGTGGAGGAAAGAAAAATTCGTGAAACTCTGGCCTAATTATTCCCTGGAATGCTTCATTAGAAAGGGAAATTTGGACATTTTAATTTTGTCAGTAATGAAGCGACGCTCAGTTGCTAATTAAAAGTGTTGAGTGACAGCTTTGTAAGCAAATCCACTCTCTAACTCATTCTCTCCTCTACCTCTCTCCCTCTCCCCCTCGCTCTCTTTCCAGTTGACGGATCCTTTCCGGCCTATTCTCAGGGTAAGACTTCTTCATTAGTCTTAGAGTGTGTTTCTCACTAAAGCCCTGTAGGAGAAGGGGAAAACTCATTACAGCACTCTCACACCTTACATGTCACCTGACTGTAGCAGTGCCTTCACTTTAATTAGCTCTGGTCCTTATGCTGCACATCCCATGGCCTCCAGCTAAGAGATAATACGTATAGAAAGTCTGTCCTCCTCACATATGTATTGTGTGTGTGTGTGTGTGTAGGGATATATAGAGTCTTTTCAATTCTCCTGAAACTGAGACATGACAAACTGAATTACATACAATCCAAACAACTGAGGAAACTACCAGTGTCTCCCATTTTGTGAAGGCAGGAGTGAGACATGAAAATGAAGTGAAATAGCCAGAGCCCAGTCCAGCATTTTAAGATTTTTTTTTTTGTCTGTTTCTCTTTTAGAAACCGGGGAAGTGGTGCGCCATGCATGTCCATATTGCCTGGCAGACATATCACCATCAACAGAAAGTAAAGGTGAGTCCTGCCTCCCACACTGACTCCTGCCTCCCACACTGACTCCTGCCTCCCACACTGACTCCTGTCTCCCACACTGACTCCTGCCTCCCACACTGACTCCTGTCTCCCACACTGACCCCTGTCTCTCACGCTGACTCTTATCTCCCACACTGACTCCTGTCTCCCACACTGACCCCTGTCTCCCACACTGACTCCTGCCTCCCACACTGACCCCTGCCTCCCACACTGACTCCTGTCTCCCACACTGACTCTTATCTCCCACACTGACTCCTGTCTCCCACACTGACTCCTGTCTCCCACACTGACTCCTGCCTCCCACACTGCCTTACATGCCAGGGTACCTGGCCTCAGTACACTCCACATTTATCTCTGAATTAAACAGACATGATCATATGGGTACAGGCATCCCAGCTGTCCTCCCTGTGTCATTCACTGACTCAGTAAAAACAAAATGAAAAGTGTCTCAAACTCCCAAAAGAGAATGTTGATTTATCTTGACTGAAACTGACTGATCTTTGAACTGAAAAACAACTTTGAATGAGTCCATTGTGTCATCGTGATTTTAGTGCTGTTCATAGCACTACTTTGGTCTTGTTAAATAAAGCACAGTTAAGACAAAATGAGACTGAGAATACTTGTTATGACTGAACGCGTATGCCGCAACACCAGATGTTGGAAAAAGCTGTCCGCGAAGTCTGAAGAGTTCACAGCTGTTTCTCATCTGCGCCCATAAACCCATCCAAACCATTGATTAGGTTTTAAGTGAAGCTTAGCTGGTTTAAACCTGTCATCCATAGACATTCAGGCCCTCTGTGACTGCGCTCTCCCAGTCCTGACTGGGTCATTTGTAATGAGCATAGAGAGGGGGGGTGGGGGGGGTAAAAAAACGGAGAGAGGGGTTTCTAATGTGGCACTCTCTCTGTCTGGCGTTCTTCAGCAGCAGATGCAGGTCGACCCACACAAGCTGGACTTTGGCCTCAAACCAGAGTTCCTGAGTCGACCCCCGGGCCCAAGCCTCTTTGGCGCGATCCATCACCCCCATGACTTGGCACGGCCCGCCACGCTGTTCTCAGCAGCAGGTAAGTGAAAGAAGCAAACAAAACCTAACACGGCCATCAAAGTAGCCTTTTTTTCTAATTATTATTATTATTATTATTATTATTTTGTCCTCATTCTCTCCCTGAATTTGGAATGGATTTGGAATGGTCAGTTGCCAATAAACTTGTGAAGCTCCTCCCTTGCATCCCAGTCATCTTGATTGGTATATATAAGGCTAGTGTTCAAAGCCGGCTGGTGAGCTCAGCGGCACTGGATGAGGTTATATGTTTTAAGCAATGCAACAGCAATGATAGACAGATCTATAGAGGTGCCCGAGTGCCATTAAGCCTTTATGAGAGGTAAGGAAGAGTCAGGGGGCAAGGCTGATACATCTGCCGTAGGAAACACGTCCGGTTGTAATCCACAGTGGAATGAAGAATAAATCACAGAGATAGGACACACCTGTGCACTGTAGGACAGGGCTTCAACCAGGTGTTCATCTTAGCTGTCAGAGTTTTGAAATTTCTGTTGAAGTTCCATCTCCATATTACGCTTCTTCCTGTGTCCTCCCAGCATGACCTGTGTTACATTGTGTTGAGGCAGATGGTTCGTGCTTTCGCTCACCATCACACACCAGCGTTGTACTCATAGAAGTGATCTTAGCTTGATCTTAGCAAACAGTTCAAGAGTTTGAATTTTAACCCAATCGTCCTCACCACACAGCACAGAATTTGTAGTCAGAATCAAATGACAGGGAGTGAATTTAATTGACTGTAAATGACATAAATTTGACAGTCGTTCAATTTGACAGATCTCTATTACAGAGGGCGAGATGTCAGACAGGAGACGACATCAGCGTTCAGAGCTGAGCACAACCCTCTTACATATGAACACATCAACCCTGTTACAAACGAACACATACCTGGTTCCCACCTTATTCTTTCCCCTGCACAGTGGTGCATGACATGAGATATTCAAACTGTACGCCGAAGGCCTCGCATGACTATCAGATAGAGTCAGATGGAGTGTGGGCCTCACTGCCTGGAAAGGTCCATCAAATATATTTTGAGTTAATGCCAGGCCACAGGGATTGTTTGAATAAAGTTGATGGTTCCCAGAATGTAAGAACATGACAGGCTTGTAAGCTCAGGTCTCCCAGCCAATCAGAACAAGCCAGTGTTTTTCATATTGCAGCCTTGTCAAGCGAAGGCAAGTGTTTGGAAGGCTCTGCTTACTCTCTTCTTCCCTGTCAGGTTCCACACACCCCTCCGCCACCCCTTTCGGACACCCTCCACACCACCCCAGCAACTTCCTTACCCCTGCACCTCACTTAGGTAAGAACCCAGAGAACCCTCACGGCACCTGCATGGACACCCCCCACCCCACTTCATTCTCACCCCAAAAATCCACTTCCACCTGTTGTCCCTGCTCGACAAACTTGTATGGTTTAAGCTTATTAAAAACACAGTTTTTGTATCTAGTCCTGGATTGTAAAGCATTTTGAACAAAGAATCTCCACTGATGTGCTGCAAAGTTCAGGGCAGAATTTTGTCCCTGCCTGAGAAGACAAACTCCTGTGGGTCAATGTCCACATTTTACACGACATGATTTATTGAAACTGAAACAGCACAAAATGAGAAAGTGTATTTGAGGGAAGATTTGATTTTCGAGAAAGTGCAAATAATTTTATTATGCAATGGAGCGTAAAAGTTGTAATTATTATGATATTGTATAAATTCATTGCATAATCAAACGCAAAGATAAAGCCATTAGAGGTGTAATGTTTTTATAGTTTGAGAAATGCAAGGCTTTATGTTGCTCTATTCTCACAGTTATGAGAGTCCATTTATGACCATCTTTAGTGTAGTCAGGTGTATAATTCTGTGTGTGTGTGTGTGTGTGTGTGTGCGCGTGTGTGTGCGTGCGTGCGTGTGCAGAGCCCTTCAGCAGACCGCCCTCGTTCGGAGGTCTAGGCTCATTAAGCACTTCAGCCTTCGGTGGACTGGGAAACCCAGCACTGAGTGAGTACTCTCACCAAAGTCTCTTAAATATTTCATCACAAAGGTCTTATCTCAAGTCATCACCAAACTCTCTCTCTCATACTTACTCATCAGCAGGGTTCGTACCGGGTCAGCACCCAGTACGTGTCGCTTTTATTAACCGTCAGCCTGATATTCCCTTGAACTTTGCAAACATCTGTGAAGCTGTGTAATTGTATATCCTTTGTCACTTTGTTCTAAAGTATTCCTTCATCCCATTGTAAAGAGGGTATTCTAGATCATGCATGAACATCACTAAAATTTTTTTTTTTCATTTTGTTTTTATTTTTGTTTTAATTTTTGGTTTGTCTCTCTCCTCAGCGCCCAACTCGGTGTTTGGCCACAAAGATGCACCCAATGCACAACAGCACTTCAGCGGGAGCCATGAGCCATGGAACAGACTCCACCGCACCCCACCCTCCTTCCCCACACCCCCACCCTGGCTCAAACCCGGAGACTCGGAGCGGAGCGCCTCGGTCAGCTCGCACGAGAGAGACCGCGATCGCGACCGGGACAGGGAGAGAGAACGCGACTCGGACAAACGAGACTCCTCCGTCAACAAGGACGACAAGGAACGGTGGGTAACGCGGGTTTCTCAAGTTTCTCAGCTTGAAAGCCACAGGTGTAGATTTATCGGGCTGTCTGGGAAAAGTCTCTTTAAAACTATTTTGCTGAAAATGTTTTAGGTGATTCGAATATTTAATTAGGGCTTTATTAGGGCTTTACTACTCACTGTACATTTCATTAATTTAGTAATTGCTGCTGAGAGGATTACACTCCAAACATACACACACATTAAAACCTGTCACTGATTAAAGTCGTGATGCAAATTGGATTTGTGTTTAATGCTCTGCTTTTGATCCGTGTGTTCCAGAGATGTCGTGGAGAAACGTCACCAAAGTCACCCGTCCCCTATCCCAGTCAACCCCATCAGTCTGCTGGGTCACAACCGCCCGTCCGAACCCACCAGGAACCACCTGCCGCCCAGTGAGTCTCGTGACAAAGACAAACCGAAAGAGCGGGAAAGAGAGCACACCGACTGGAAAGAGACCAGCTCGGAGGAGCACAAGCTCAAAGAGAATCACCATAACGACAAGGACACGCCCATCATCCACGACGGGCGGATGTCGGAGGACAAGCCCTCCAGCCGGCTGACCACGTCACCCTACATGCGGCCGGGGGGTCTGGAGCGGCCGAACGGGGGTCTGGGGAGGGAGGTGCTGGAGAAGAAGGCGGAGATCCAGTGCGAGCCTCCGAAAAAGAACAACGAGGTAAAAGTGAAGGAGGAGAGAAAGGAGGAGCAGGACGGACCCACCGAGAGGTCCACGGAGCCTCCTCCCACCGCCCCACCAGCACCCACCCTTCACCCACCCACCTCCATGCCGGTGCCCATGGGCATGGCCAGCGTTCACCCCATGAACAGTATCAGCGGCCTGGAGAGGACTCGCATGGTGGCCCCTTTTATGGGCATCAGCCCCATACCAGGGGCCGACCGTTTTCCATATCCAGCCTTCCACTGGGACCCTATGAGGGACCCCTACCGGGGCCTGGACCTCCACAGACGGGACCCTCTGGCACGGGACTTGCTGTTGCGGAACGACCCGCTGCATCGGCTGGCGGGGCCCCGCCTTTACGAGGCCGAGCGTTCGTACCGGGACCGGGAGCCACACGATTTTAACCGGGATCACCCACACGCCCTGGCGTTGGAGCAGCGCCGGGAGCAGGAGAGAGCTCACCTCGAGGAGAGGGAGCGCCTGCACATGCTCAGAGAGGACTACGAGCACGGGCGTCTCCACCCGATACACCACCCGGCTCTGGACGGTCACCTGCCACACCCGAGCCTCATGGCCCCCAGCCTACCCAGCATGCACTACCCCAGGGTCAGCCCCTCCACCGCCGCAGCAGCCGCCGCCGCCGCCGCCGCCGCTGCCGCGGCCTCCGCCCATCAGAACGGCATCCTGAACAAAACCCCGCCCACAGCTTCTCTGAGTGCCCCGCCCCCTCTCATTCCCAGCCTGGGTGCCCGGCCCGGCTCTCCACGACGGACTACGCCCCTGAGCACAGACATCAGGGACAGACCTCCCTCACATGCACACAAAGACATTGAGGCACGGTGAGGAGGGACACACATACGCACACACACACACACACACAAAACACACACAAAACACACACACAGACACACACAAAATCATGCCCAGGATCAGTGCCTGAAAGGACTGAAAAAGGACCTGAACCAAAGCACTTAGCACCGGGGCAAAAGAAGAGTGTACTATAGCTGTGTATAGAATGTGAGACTTACTAAAGGATTTTTGTACAAAAGCGAAAACGAAATTAAAAAAACAAAACAAAACAAAACAAACGGGACGATATTACCGAACAAAACTGGGATTTTACGTTAACCTTTTAATCCAGTTTGCTCCTGCCTTTCTGTGTATTCTGTCATTTGTACAGTGAACTGCTCCTGAGCAATTGGAAAATGTAGATCTCAAGAGAGCCACTCACTCAAAGATGATTTTCTTTTGGAATGTACAGGTACCTCAATACAATTGCAAGAAGGCAAAATGTGTAGATATATGTATAGTCAATGTGTTCACTCCGTAAGGACAAAAATCAAGGTACAAATATGCAAATGGGTGTTCTGAAAGCTTTACTTTTAAGCAACTGTACACAGAGGACAGAGATCTGAGAAAGAAACGGAGGATGCGCCTTTTGGGATGGATTTTTTTTTTTTTTTGCTGTTGATGTCGTTTGTTTTGGTTTTTCTGTTTTTTTTTTTTTTGTTATTGTTTTTGTTTTTGCTGTTTTTGCAGTTTGTTTGTTTGTTGGTTTTTTAGCTCGGCGCTCAAAAAGCTAGTAATTTTTCTTTTTGGTTTTTTTCAACGGTTCGCATTGTTCCAGAAGACCACTTCTCACCCTTTCAACTATGCAAATCATACGGGCTTTTCTCAGACAAAGCCAGCATTTTTTCCAAACAGCCTTCTCCATCATCCACACACTTCACTCTCTGAGCTGTCCTCTTTCCACAACTTGTGCTGCCAAAGCCAGTCCCCTCACCAACCAGATACCAGAAAATACAAGTCTCTCTTTTCTCCCTCTTTAACAATAGTCAAGTCTCTTCCACCAATCCTCAGAATTCACTCTCAGTGAGGAGGAGAGTGAGGAGGAGGTGTGTAAATGTCTGGTGACACTCCTTACAGCTCCTGTTTGATGTAGGGATGTTTTGAAGAACTTTTGTCGCTGGTTAAAAGAGTTAGGAGAGATACATCACTGTTTCATTTTTGAATCGAGGAACAACAAGAAAAAACAAAACAAAACAAAACAAACTTGTTTTGGAGAGAACACAGCACAAACATAACAACGATCTGCTCATGTCCTCATTAAAAGGAGTGTAAAGTTTGTGTATGGAAATGAAAACTTAGTTCCCTGTTGGTCTGACAGTGTATCAAAGTGCTATCCTGAAGTTGTTGTATCTGCAAAAATCTAAAAAGACAAAAAAAGTGAGTGGAAAACAGCGATGGACAGTTTGTTTTGAACGGGAAGAGATCTATTTTAGTAGTCCACTGAAGGGTTAGTTGTACGCTTCAAACTCTGTGAGATTCAGATGTTGTGCAGTGGTTTTTTTTTTTTTGTTTGTTTGTTTTTTGTTTTTTAATTTTATTTTATTTTATTCAAACATTAAAATGTCCACTGGAGCAGTAGTGGTTAGTCAAATAAGTATTGCAAAGAGATTGTTAACAAAAAAAAAAAAAAAACTTTTTTGCTGTTTATCATGTACGTTAAAAAAAAACAAAAAAATGAAGTCCTTTCTAGATCATGTACAAAAGAAAAAAAAAGCAAACAGGCGAAGCGACTGAACCTTCAGCATGCCCCTCATCTAAACTTGTGTTATGTAAATTGTGCCATGTTATTAAAAAATGTGAACTAACTCTGTCTCACGTTTTTTTGTTCTTGTTTTTTTTAAATGATGTTTTACACTCCAAAATATCGGGATGTTATGCCATTCTACTATATAACAAACGTTTTGCACGATTATGACCTCATCTTTCTTCCGTTCTCCTCACACACCTCAGAATGGATGGAAAGTGTATTATTGACACTCAGAGAGAATTTAAACGACCAGTAATGTAATTTTTGGAGTCCTTTATTTCAGCTACAGATCTGAAACGTTTTAGTCTTCAGATGTATTTTAATTAGACTACTGTCTTAACACGACCTTGTAACTGAATTGTCTATGGTTCTTTTTGTATTTTCAACATCTCGTGTAGTTTTAGACTAACAGGTAAGGGAACCAAAAAAAACCCCCAAACTTTTCTGTAGTTGTCAGTTCGTAACTTTTTTTTTGTACCCCTTTAAGAAAAATGCTCTTTTTTTGGTCTGGACTCGCAGGCTGAATTCTGAGTCTGGTTTTACCAGTAAAGTTTACTACATGAACCCAAAGTTGAAGTGGGGCACAAATAAAAAAAAAAAAAAGAAGGGGGGGGGGGGGGCTTATAAAAAATGTAGTATTGTTTATCCCCTGCAGTGGAGAAAAGGTCAGTGTTTGGTATCACCCAGACAGTTCGGGGGGGGGGGGGGGGGGGGGGGGGGGGGGGGTCAGGCCTTCTTCTCTTCTAAACTGAGCGGTAAGGGAAAAGCAAAAAACTGCTGAGGAAAGAAACTGTTTGGTCACAGAGTCTTGAGGCAAGTCTGTCAAAGAGCAGGAGGAAAAAGTTGAATCTTCCACTGTGTGCTCAACTCCTAGACAGATCAAGAAGGGATCTTCTCTTTCAAGAAGAGCCCTGAAGTCTGAACATTTTGTCTGAACTGATTAGCCATTCAGTTTGAATATTTCGGTCTAAATCTAGCTTGGTTTGTCCGTTAGACTACGACAGAGCAGTGGAGGTGAGGGAAATGAGTTGACATCGCCGGTTGTGCTGAGGAAAAGCTTCTCTTTCATGAGGACAACAATAATATGACAGATGATGGCTTAACTTTTATCAGGAGAAAACTTGAGGACATTGTTTGAATGCTTTGAAAACCAAAGGCTGTTTTATTCCGCTGCTGTGTATAGCTAGTCGTTAAGATAGGGGTACAGGAGATCCAAAACACGCATAAACCAATGAAGATGCAGAAGAGGGATCGATGGCAGTGTTTTCACGAACATTATCAGCCAAACTATTCCTTCCCACAAATTTATGATGATAAAAAATGAACAGATATCAATTTTAAAATAACTGATTAAAACATGGCCATCACACTGATGTAGAGGCGTATTTGAAAATATTAATGTCGCATAAACTAGCCAGATTCCAATCAAGATATTTACATGTCTTTAAAATATCATAATTAACTGTAGATATCCTTTGGATAAAAATAAATTGAAGAATTACTGCAGTCGCCAGTTCTAATTGCTTTAGAGGACAATTACGTTTTGTTCATTTGGTAACAATAGATAACAGTATAAATGTGCAAAACAAGGGTTAGGGAATGTACTTATCCACAAAATTCAGGGGTAGTTATTTTAGTTTATTTTTATTACGTGTTCTGTATGAAACGGTCATCAGGTCAACTGTCAACTGTCGTCATTGTATTACAAGTAATCATTTAAACCGCAATCAAAAAAGGGCATCAACAGTACCTGTACTGGCCACTAGGTGGCAGTAAAGAGATTAGGCGGAGGCGGCCGCGCTGGCTCCAGCAGGTAACTCGAACGATGAACGATTGCTGAGATATATTAGTTTAACCAGAATTTAAGGAAAAGAAAAAGAAAAAAAAAACAGAACAAGAGAATTGCTGGAGAATTTACGCATTGTTGAATGGCGCCTCAACAATTCAATGTGAATGTGATTTTGAGAATTTGTATCTCAACAGAAGTTCCCAGGTTTAAAAAATGGTTTCAAGACATCCAGCTCAACAGACACTGGATGGCAGCAAAGTCTTAAAAAAAAAAGACCCTACACAAGGTGGGACATTTGGCTGGAAGAGCGATAACATAACAAAGCCGCAGAGGGCACAGTAAAGAGAAAAATAAAAAACCCTGCAGGGTTGCCGTAGGTTATTCGGTGTCTGCTTCCTCCGCCCTGGTTATCCGATAAAATAACCAAGCCAGTTGAGCAAGTCACAAAGTCACAAAAATATCACTGTTCGCCAGTTTCTAGGCTTTAACTGAGAAAATGTGTTGTAAAAAAGGACAGAGTAAACCAGAAAGAAAAAAAAATATTTTCCATTTGCCTTATGGCTGAGAAGAGAGGGAGAGAGAGAAAGAGAGAGAGAGAGAGAGAGATGAGTAAGGTGAGATCCATGTCGTAAAGCACAAGTGTGCATACATACATATACTTATTTACAAATTCATTAATGTTATAAAGATCAATAAGTAACATTTCTAAGTAACACTTCTATTTAAAACAATTTTAAAATGTATGCTCATTAATTTATTCAAAGAAATCTATAATTGTATGACGGTTTGAAATATTTTGTGTCAAATTAGCCATCTTTTCCGCGGTCTTGTTTTTGCCGGAATGAATTCATTTTCAATAATACATTTAATTTTTTTTTTTTTTTTTTTCATCTGTTGTCCATTGTGTATGACAGACAGTCTTGGTGATGTTGTCTTTATGCTACAAATTGCAGGGATTGTAAGAAGCCATAAACCTCAAAGAAAACACGGACAATTCCATAAGCCATACCATAAACCAATTTCTTCACACCAGGAATTCCAAATCTCTTTTCTGGCATTGTGACATCTTCTAGTCCCCAAACATTCCTCCATGTTCAGATCCAGCGGCATCTTCTTCCTCTGCATAAATAAAATACAGCAAAGGATTAGACAGAAATACTCAAATCTCTAGTCTGACAACAATCATTACCGCAGCCCAACAAGGCACATTCCTGCTCTCAAGAAATCCCCTCCTGATTTCAGCCTTTTTCCCTTCACACAGAGAGAGAAAAGAAACTGTATTACATAACAAAGAAAGTGAGGTTAAGGAGTTTAAAAAGGGACATCCCATGCCCAATGCTTTCATTAATTCGCGACATTTATTTTTATTCAATATATTTCATGTACGCGTGCGTTACTCGTGTGAATGTTGTTGTTCAGGTGGAGACCATCACGGGTGCATTGTCTGATATCGACGCAATAGCACATAATTACCAAAATACCAGTTTTAAGGTCAAACCACTGACGTGGGCCACCTCACACATGGACCTGTTCATAATGGTGCTTACCTTTCAAAGAGAATCGTCACATTAAACATTTCACTCACGCCAGCAGTATGTCAATCATCTCCTATTGCCAAGGTCAAACAGTTACTGACATAGAAATCAAGTAATTATACAGCCACATGCACATCTGTGTTATATGTCTTAATGCTGGTGTTGGTTTAAATAAGTACTTACATACATACAATTATTTCTCACATACATTCAAACAAGTCATTTTTTTTTCTTTAATCATATTGTAATGGGCAATGATAAGTAAATTGTTTTGGGGTATGGTGGCATTTTTCTGAAACTGTGAAACAGGTGTAAGCAAATATCAGAAAAAATATAAACGTAAGTGAATCTTCGTCTATGACGGCAAACTCAAGGTCAGCTTGTACCAACAGCTTTACACTTTGTGACAAACAGTTTTGGTTTTTTTTAATCAATGGACTACCAGAGCGAGTCAGAATCATTCATTTCTCAAGTTCTTGTATAGAGCGTTATCATTATGTCCTTGCTTCTTCTGAGCGCAATAAAACAGTTCACGGCGTAGCTATTTCGGCACACGGAACACGGATTACACAAAGGAAAAGTCAGCTTGGCTCCACAAACATCATCTTCACTAGGGAGGAGTTCAGCTACAGCACATCTAAATATACTCCTCCGTTTCGCTTCCACAAACAGAGGAACTTCAATCCTGGGATGAGCTGACGCTGTTTAATGCTAAAAAGCAGGAAGATCCTCTTTAGGATGGTTCAGTATTTTATTAAAAAAAAAAAAAAAATCAGACAATACAAACGTATGTGAAAGTGGGTAAGTTTTTAGTGGTGTTTCCTCAAAAGCCAACTAGTGCCACCATGTGATGTTCGAAACCAGCCGAGTTGCATATATCATTTCCTCAAAGTTATGATGAAAGTGTTTCCTTCATATCATAAGTACTGTAGTGATTATGCCAGCGAAGCCTCATGTCCCAGATCTCATAATCTACCCCCATGACGGATACACGAATTTCACCTTCGTCTGTAATAGGCATGATCCATACCAACTCCTGCCATCCCCCTCACATCCACCAATTAGAGCCAAACACACTTTGGTCATTATCCTCTGTCTACGCTGGACTTCCTACACTCTCCCCCGACCTCTCTCCTCCAGCTGTCAAGCCGACCACACGGTCGAAGCTCTCGCCACCAATAACGAAGCCTACCGCCCGAGCCGGTCTCTGGTCTGACCCTGTCTGTCCCTCTGGGCCGTTATTCCGGCATCAAAACAATCTAGCAGTGCCTGACCACCGCGGAGAACGGAATTATCTCCGATACTGTCACATAAGAAGTCCGAGCCCGTAGCACCATTTAGAGAAGACGTGATGGCTTAGCCCTCCAGGGAGGATTCAATCTAAGTTACTGGCGAGGAGGAAGTGTGAGGTGGAGTGTGCTCCTCTCTAATTGGCTGACTGGAAAGAGTGAGAGAGAGAGAGAGAGAGAGAGAGAGAGAGAGAGAGAGAGAGAGAGAGCCTTTTGTGGAAATGGTTGGAAGGGAAAAAGAGAGTGAGTGAGCTCCACGCACTGCTAAATCAGTGGTCTGACCCCTGACCTCCTGGGGGAATTCTGGTTGATGATACGGCACAATGTGCACAATTTATACACACACACACACACACACACACACACACGCACAGACAATCTGCCTAGATATATTGCAGACATCCAGATAGTGGTAATAGAGATGACCCCAATACTGCCGTGAGAGGAAAGGGGAAAAAAGAAACCCATCACATGAACATCCAAAGCCACATTGAATTCCCATTTGCCAGCCAGCGTGGCCTCCCCATGCCACGCTATGTCTGCTGAATACTTATAATGGGATCCAAAGGAGTTTCAGACAAATGGCACAAAACAGTGCATAAAAAAAAAAAGAGGAACCAGCCTGTCGTTGTCTACTGATTCACCACACTCTGGCTTCAGCCCCATTTCTCTCCTCCCAATCTCATATCAGAGTGTGGGGATTACGCCCAGTGCTGGCTGACAAGAGCGACAGATCAGAGACACACAAAAAAGGCTATGTATAGCATGCTGTGATTCAAACACAGAGGATATTAAAATGACCCCCCCCCCACACACACACACTGTCAGCAACACCACAACATTAACATTTGTCTGCCTGGACCTTCCTGACCCTCCACATATTAGACATAACCACAGTCGCTTAGACTGCAGTTGCCTCCCCCCTCCAGCCATGTTTTAAGATGACCAAAAAAGCATCACCCTTGGAAAGGGCCTCCTAAAACATTTAAACAAAATCTGTACAGACCCAAACACTTTCCTCTTACCTGGTTATTTGACTTTATACACCTGAGTAAAAGTGCTTTGACACAGCAATGAGGTCAAAGGTGACTAGTGTCTGACCCCGTGATATTAGGCTCAGCTTGAAGAGATCTCAACATTGACTAAAAACAGGCCCTACAGAGAAGTGACCCAGATAATAAGGTAACTGACGCTGGCTCAGCGACGGAGGTAAGAAGACCTGACCACACCCCCCCTCCTATCCCCAGTGTACCGAGAAAACATTGAGGAGCAGAAAGATAGGAAAAACAAAACAAAAAAAAAACAACAACCTCACAATGTGTACTAACGCTTCAGCAAAAAATATATAGATGGGGACAGAAGGAGGGAGGGAGGGAGGAAGAAAGGAGGAGGGGAAAGAGAAACCGGGTGCTTCCTTCTCCGCACGTTTCTAAAAACAGCTGTGCTTTTTTGACAGCGACAGCAGCAGCGGCAGGGAGGAGGAATGGAAGTTTCATTAAAGCAATGCTTTCATAGGCTTCTTTTGTTAGCAGGAAGCGTATTACGCTCACAAGATAAATCAGCCTCGCCACCAAAGCCTACTCAGACTGTGTACAACCTGATAAGGTTGCCGTGGAAACCGCCGCTGACAACCAATGAACAGTCAGCCTGCCCTCCCCTCACAGCCCCCTCATGATGTGCAAACAATTAATACCTTGAGCTGCAAAAGGGGGAGGGGGGGGGGGGGGGGGGGGAGGGGGGCTGTACAAATCCCCAGGTGCTGAAAAATGACAGTTCATCCACTTATTTAATTTTTTTCCCCCTGCCTCTCTACAAGGACACAGGAGTAAATTGTCAGAAATAGGTATTTTCTTTGTGCCAGATTAATTCTTTGTGTGAATCTAAATGGAGAACAGGACGCAGAGACCGCAATACAAGAGAGTAAAATCATAGGCCATCAATTCGGAGAGAGCGAAAATGGCTTACAGCCAGCGGAAAATCTACACATCACATCAACACGAGCAATAATACAAACTAATATGTTTTTGATGAGTGTGTGTGTGTGTGTGTGTGTGTGTGGTCTCAGAAAATAACCACACACTTTTTAATGCCATTATTGTGTGAGATTTTCCCTTGGTGAAAACATAATGAATCTGAGATGGCCATATAAACATGGTGCAACAAGGGAGCCATTGTATTGCATCATTTGAAGCTTCTGACTGATTTCTATTGACCATCAGTCAGGACAGTGGAGTGCAAACCATTATGACCAGTCAATTACCGCTACAGGCATCTGCTTCGCTGCTGGTAAAGACACTGGTCTATGAATTGGTCTAATGGTCAAACACTTAGACACAAAATAGCCTTTGGCTGAAAATGGGAAGCCAGGAAAGAGTCCACAACTGATCATTGATCACCATTGATTTCACATTCGGTTTTACTAACGGCATAGCATCCGGAACATTCTATCTACATGACAATGAATTGCTGAGTTTAATGCGTCCCATGTCCCCTAGGACTTTTCAGGAACCACTTGATGCACCATAATACAGTATGTCACTACCGGCTACGAAAACACTCATCACCTCACAGGCTGCGAGAAGTGTGTCTACTGCAGGGCACAGCTCCACTCTCCATTATATTCATCAGCCGACACTTGTCAATTAGTTAGCTCATTCAAAACTAAATGAACAACTTCTGCACTTGACTGGTGATTTCAATGAGCAATCTACAGAAATTATTGACTGTGATTTAAGACAAGTCCATAATTAGGCAGAATGCTTAAAAAAAAAAAAAAAAAAAAAAGGAAGAAAGAAAGAAAGAACACTTCCGCACTCAGATACTTAACATTGAATGACTGAGGCAAAGGGACCGCTGACTGAAATTGCCAGCAATGTGTAAACTGACTGAACTGATGAAGTAAATTCAACAAACCAGCACGTATAACGACGCATTTAGAGTTTTTGTGAGTTAGCAAATACTAAAGCCATTTGTGCACAACCGGTACCTATAACGGCTAACGCTAATTTAACTCCGTTCCTAATTTCTGGTCAGCGAGGGCTGGCCAGGGGTTACAAATGGCCGATTTGCTATGACTTAGCAGGCCAACACTTGGATTGTATTTAATGAAAGAGCCCAAGGGCATTGCTCCCTTAATGCAGTCGGCTGACATTACTCCTTCACTAACCGCCGCTTCCTTTGGCACGGCGTTCGCCTCGCCCCGTCGGCCTGCACCCCCTCCCACACCCCCTCGTCGCTGTGTCCTGGCTCCTCGTTGATTAATTGTAGTCATTAGGTGCTTAGAGAATCGCCTCACCTGAAGCTGGAAGTGGAAACGGTGAGGGAGATTAAAATTAATCACTCTGAAAAAGCTGCAACACACTGCTGGGTTCCCTTAGGGAGGAGAGACTGCCGAGAGTGGAATGGGAATCAGTTCTGTTTTACTCAAAGAATCTATGACAGCACACACAAGAAACAGGGGGAGGGGGGAGGGGGAGAAAGAAATTCGCTACTTGATATTGATTTTTTTTATTGAAAAATACATCACAAAAATGCACACACGAAAAAAAAAAAAGAAAGAAAGAAAGAAAATGAGTTTTTTTTACATGTTGTGCAAACCAAAAGAGGGGAAAAAGTTTTCATGTGATATTAGTACACAGTTTAAAAGCTACAGTTTAAGTTATCCAAAGAGATCGTTTTAATTAGAGGACTGTACAATTTCCCTATCTCTAATGGCTTTGTACAGACTGTTCAGCGGTTGAACATCTAGTTTTAACTGAAATACTTCACAGACCCCCATCCAGACAAGAGCAGGTAGACTCACATTCAGTTTGCAGGCCTCTGAAAGGAAAGCAACTCTCTCAAAATTTGTGTTTAAGAACAGGAAGCAGAATTTCACGGTAATTTCAGTTGGGGGAAATTAAACTTCAGTATGCCTGGAAAGCTGGCATGTCCTTCTGTAACAAGATAGCAACACTGTTACTGTTGCAAACGAGTCACGTTTCCTTCATAACTGAATCATACAATTTGAAAGTGTTTCAGTACAGTGTCCCTATGTTTTAAACTTTTCTTTATCCTCTCTCAAGACAGTTTTTTCAGATGCTTCATACGTCAACAGTATTGTATGTTTCACTGGAAATGACTTCTTCGATTAGCTCTAGAGATTACAATTACAGTATATTTACACATTCAACAAGAACCCTGTTTGCTAAGAAAAAAAAAAAGAAAAGAAAAAAAAGGCGGCAACACAGATAATGACAGTATTAACGAGGGTTTGAAAAGAAAAACATATGTTGCGAACAGAACCCCCCCAAGTATACGACAGTTGGCAGATCTTCGTTTAAGCATCACAGGATAAGTCTGCTCAGAACTCATCATCCTTCTCTAAGTGAATATGGATCATACAGGTCAGCGCTTCCCAATCCTGCTTCCTGAACCACCGCCCACCGTACATTACACATCTCTCTCTCTCTCTCTCTCTCCTTCTGCGCTGACACACCTGCTCCTGCTAATTAAAGGTTTGATAAACTAGCTGATGAGTTCAATCTGATGTGACAGAGCTCTGAGAGACAGAGAGAGAGAGAGAGACAATGTGCAGTGCTGTGAGTCTGAAGAGGCAGGATGAGGAACACACTGACACAAGCTACATGGCCTAACATATCTGTCTGAAACACTTATTTTGGCTTAGCAACTTAGTACTAATAATCCAACTGTAAATATACATGGTGGTATTGCCAACTCATCAAATCAGTGAATTATAGCCAGAGCAATAAAGGCACGGTTGTGATGATGAAGAGGAAAGCGTTTGAGAGAGTCCCTTTGTGGTCTACAGAAAGTTACCACTGCATAACAGCATTGTTTATATGTTGAGGACAGCCTATATAGACAGAATCATGAAGAGGGCTAAACTTCCAATTTGTACTTTAACATGATGGGAGATCCATCCAAAGACTTACAGTGGGGGTATCAAGGACAAGAAGGCCCTGTTGAAAGGATCTGATGTCTATATGTTTTAATTATGGACTTCCAGGGTCCCAGGGCTAACCAGAATTGGTCTGAGCTTCGTATGTGAGAAAAGGGGCTACCCTGGGCTGAGGGAACACTGGTGGTCAAACTTAATTAATTCTGATTGGTCAGTGAACCATAATATGCATCCCCTTCCTCTCTTCCTACCATGCACCCTCATTTCCAGACCAGGGTGAGTACTGTATGGCGGGAAGGAGGTGGGACTGGGACCACAGGCCAAGCATGAAGAAACCATGATCCACCAATCAGTGTTCTCCTTGCTAATCACCAAGCCCCACCCACCTGGGATGTTCCAAATGGTCATCAACTGAAATATCGATTGGCTCCCCAAATAACTATACCTAATAAACTGTATACCTTTAAGAAAACTCACATTTTAACTTTGAATCTTTTAACAGTTTTACAGTTAACTGAATTGAATTCTTCTTTTTAGATATCACCTGCATAAAAAAAAACCAGTCGAATCTAACTTCCAAAAGAGCAGTGTTACTGTAACCTGGAGACCCAAAAACAACTATGAACTAGATCTTTGAATGGACCAAACAGATTCGGTTTCAAGCGAAAAGTGAAAAAAAAAAACACCTTCCTCAGTGTAATGAGGTATTTTAAAAAGGGTGAACTGGGAAAAATGAAAAATGATAAGATCATATCACAGGCAGTTAAAGAACATGGGAGTAATACGTTTCGTTTTGCTTTGCTGGCCCGTTGCAGGACGCCTCGTCACGGTAAGTTGGAGTATACGTCATATGCAAACCAACCAAGGTCCCTCAAATGCTAACAACAGGACAGGGCCAGCCAAGTTTAAAAAACATCATGCATTTTTTCTTTTTTAACGTATTTACAAAATAAGAACAGGCCATGAGTCCATATGCTTCATATGCATTCTTCATTAAGTATTTTTGTTTTGTTTTGTTTTTCTTCTTCCTCTTCTTCTTCTTTTCGTTGTCTGTAAAAGTTCTGGAAGTAAAATCATATTTTGCCCTCACTTGTACCATGTCTGGTTCAGAGCAGGAACTGCATTTGTGTCCCACCCAAAACCTGGATGCCACAGTGCATGTGGGGGAGGGGGGGGAGGCGGTGTAGGAGGGCGGCGGGGGCGGGGCCCGGGGCCGGTCCTACACGATGGACCCGTCCCTGTTCTGGGCGGGGACCATGACTGGGATGGCCCCCATTCGGCTGAGGTTGGGACCTACAATTTTGCCCACCGGCGGCGGGGGGGCGTGGCTGGGGGGTCGCTCGTACTCCTCTGACGGGATCTTGTCGTACTGGGATTTAGTGTACTCGTGGAGGTTCGAGGGGGACATGGAGCCCAGTGAGGAGCGCTGACTCCCCACGCTGGTGAAGCTCCTCGCGGTGGAGACGCGACTTTTGGGAGGTGGCACATCCTCTCTGTGGGAGAGCGAGAGAAGACACAGAGAAAGAAGAAACAAACCGTTATACAACAAAAAAAAAGGGAAAAAAAAATTTAATAAACGTCTGTCTTTCCCAAATTCTTTGCTTATTTGCTCTACATGCTGCCACGCAGAGACAAGACACAGACGCTGTGCCAACAGTACTTCCACGCTGAATGAGTTTAGCCCGACAATGTGTGTGTAGGAATTCCCAGCCAAGCCACACTATGCTACCCCCAGCCCCTCCAACACACACACACACACACACACACACACACTCTTTTCTACACCCATCCCCTCCAAATTAACAAGTAATCAGCAGCAATAATCCATTAAGAGAGTACAATGAGGGGAGAGGGAGCGATGACGGGGGCTGGGGAGAGAGGAGGCGCGCTCACGGGAGCAAGCTCATTTGGCTAATCCTCTTTGTCACAGTTGGAGCGAGGTGGTGTCCGAGCTCCCAGACATTCTGCCTGTCACTGGGCCCCGACCAAACCCCTGACTCTGGCCTCTGTGCTTTTTGGGGGGGGGTTTCTATGGACAGGGACTGGGGTAGGGGCTAGGCAGGACACGTCCAGAGCGGGGATCCACTGAATAAGCAAATCTGCAGAACTGATTACACTAGCCTTTCATTAAAAGAAAAAAAAAAGAGAGAGAGAGAGAGAGAGAGAGAAGAGCTGATGGTGCGACATCCATTCTTCCTGGGACTATTTTGTGCATCAGTGTGTTTGTGTCTGTGTCTGTGTCTGTGTCTGTGTGTGTGTGTGTGTGTGTGTGTGTGTGTTTGGCTTACCAGGGGCAAAAAACTAGGCATTTTAAATGGGACGTGGTCACTGTGACATGTACCAACAGGCATTTGGGTAAAGTGCTCTCGCTCCCTCTCTCTCTCTCGCTCCCACTCTCTCGCTCTCTCTCTCTGGCCCCAGTGTTGACTCAGTAACAGCTGCTGGTTCTTAATTAAAGATGGCCATTGGGCCTAACAGGTTCCCCTTTTATGATCCTCTGTCAAAGAGGACAATACACGTTTGTGTCATAACGAGCTTCCTTTCTTTACCGGCAGTTGGAGTGCACTTCCTGAATGCAACCGCAAACCAACTGACCATGAAATCTTAGAAATCAGTCGGTCTTGACTGATGAGTGGACACGAATCGGGTACCTGATCTCGTAGGAGATCTCCTTCTCGTACTTCTTCTTGTGACGAGCGCGGAAACAGCAGAAGAGGATGAGGGCGATCAGGATGAGGAAGAGGAGCACGCCGATGATTGCGCCGGCGACAATGCCTGCTGTGTTAGGAGCTGTAGAAAAAAAAAACCCACCACATATACAGAGTTTCCTTCTACCGTTTTACAGAGATCTTAGACCGGGAGCAGCTACGCTAACACAGGTTGATACACACAAACAAATCCTTTCACTTTTTTTTTTTTTTTTTGGAAGGAGACAATTTTGCAAGAAACACAAACGTAATACAAGTGCTGACTGATCTGGACTGTGTTTACGAACAGAGCAGAAAAAAAAAAAATTTAGCAGTGAGCAGTGATTGGTTGTACTTTGGGCGGTGAGTTCCAGACTTACATGGGGGTTAGGGTTGGGGTTACGATTAGGGTTAGGGTTGGGGGGGGGGGGGGGGGGGTGTTGATGTGAAAAGAGCGGCGTGACTCACGCTGTGTGATGTTGAGCTGCAGCACGCACTCCTCAGTGCCCACCCGATTTTGGGCCATGCACCGGTACGTTCCCGATGCCGCCTCTGTGGCGTTGCGTACGTTTACAGTTCCCGATACCGAATCTGCCGATGAAAGAGAGAATTTGTCTTCATTCGACCGAACAACTCATGCGATCAGAGTATGTACAGGTACATAAGCAGTTTCATGTATACAAAACTGCACAGACCAGCTTCTATGAGTAAGGGTGTGGGTGTGTGTGTGTGTGCGTGTGTGTGTGTGTGTGCCCGCATATGTGTGTGTGTGTGTGTGTGTGCGTGCAGGGAGGGGCTACTTACCCATGACAGCTGAGGCAGGCATGAGTTTGTTACCACTGGTCTTCTCCCATGTGTACTTCAGGGGGTTGGTCCCCTCCGTGGAGACACACTTCAGAACCACATCTTTCCCCACCTGAGTGGGCCCCTCAGCATAACATCTGGGCTTAGACGGTCTCACTGGACACATACGTAGATATGCATTAGAGAGAGATACCGGGTGGGGGGAGTTTAAAGAGAAAATAAAAGGGAGAGAGGAGAGACAAGGAGAGGAGTGGTGTGTAAGAGGGATGGGCTATTAGAAAAGGGGGGGGGGCAGGGGAGCTCAGTCCAGGTGCAAACGCTTAAAGTCGGGGAAAAACTGAAACAGGCCTATCTAATCATGCCTTCTTTGGGTGTACAGCACAGGCCAATGGAGCCTGTGCCTCCAGCCCCGCCCTGCTGTGCCTAAACACAGGACCCCCCATCCCCCCCAAACATCTCCCCCCACCGCATTAACACTCGTCAGCATTACCACTATGAATAATCAGAGTAACTGATACAGCTGTGGTAATCACAGGTACTGTCAATCACGTTAGATTACACTGAGATCAGACAGAGTGGGGCTAACAAACACAGAGAGAGAGGGAGAGGGAGAGGGGGGGAGAGAGAGAGAGAGAGAGAGACAGAGAGAGAGACAGGGGGAGAGAGAGAGAGACAGGGGGAGGAGGCTGTAGGTCTCCATGAGTAGACTAAAGTAAGTAAAGTAAAGTAAACAGAGCCTCCTTTCTGTTGGACAGAGATGAGATGAGAATTCAAAGACAAACAAAGCTCCAAATTAAAACCAGGCAGGCTCCTCTGGAGGGCACAAAGGCGGGGTGTTGTGTGTGTGTGTGTGTGTCTGTGGTGTGTGCGTGTGTGTGTGTGGGGGGGGGGGGGTGTTAGAGGGAGAGAAGAGAATGAGACAGGCTCTCTGCGTGAAGGAGGGAGGGGAGAGAGGAGAGGAGAGGAGAGGAGAGGATGAAGCGGTTGGAGAGAGGGGTAGAGAATGGGCCAGGGGGGTGAGGGGGGTGGAGGGAACTGTTGTTAGGTCGGACCCCTGGGGGATGAGTGTTGGAATGCCTTTCGGTGGTGACCTCACTGTTGGTTAATAGGTGCAGTAAAAACAACGATGTGGAGCCAGGCAGCCAGCAGATACAGGTCAGAGGCTCATGGCACAGAGACGTGTGGATTAACACCAGACAGTCCTATCCCGCGGGCCCCGGCCGTGCTAATCTAACGGCCCGCAGTCAGAGTACGCTCACACTCTCTCTCTCTCTCTCTGATAGAAAAATGAAATGCGTAGTGATGGATGGATGAGGACGACCCGGTAAAAAGGAAGTCCTGAGTCTTAAATCAACCAAATGCATTAACATCATATCAACACACACTCGTGTGCAAGGCACATCACACACACACACACACACACACTATCGGAGAGAGAGAGGTACATAGGAGCATGGTTCTTTTTAGCCAAGACAACCTTCTGGAGCCAAAGTCCCAGTAAACAGACAGCTTAGTGGTCTAAAGATTTACACAGCTGAGATTCACACCATGAATAATTCATCATTTCACACAACTTAGAATAAGGGGCAAAAAATGAGAGTGATCATTTCTTCCACACGAGGACAAAGAAAGAAAGAGCTAGTGATAAAAGTGATGTGACAGCATCAACTCAATTTTATAGTTTTCTGACGCAAGACCGAGACCTGGGACCAAGTCGACAAAAAATATGTTTTTTTTTTTTTGTGAGCTTACAGTACTGACATAGCCAACTATGTTTAAGTTTTGCCTGTTCCTTCATATTCCAAGAAATAATGTTTGCTTAGAAAATATATCAGCTATGTCTAATGTCATTCACTTTGTTTTCAGAGTGTGTGTACTGTTGACAAAAGGCTCAGATCTGCTAACACAGATAAAGGTCCTGGGGGTCTTTGTTACAGAACACAGTGAGTATCTGTGACATCCTAAGAAAACTCAGAGAGCAGGAAACAAAAAAACAAACAAACAAAAAAAAGCCTTGATCCCTTGTTTTGTGTAAATAGGATACGGGGAATTTATGCTGAAGAATTTGCTTTCAGATTCACTTCAACTGGTTTCTCTGGAGGAAAAAAAAAAAACGCCTTTACTTGGTCGTTCTATGCCGTGAAGTGATAAGATCAGTTTTGTGGAGGATACATAAACTTCAAGTCTTTGATGTTTCATGTAATGTTTTTTGTTTTTTTTACATTGATCTGATTTGACAACCCGTGTTTGACACAGCTGTGGGTTATTCAATTTGTGGGGGGGGGGGGGGGGGGAGGATTGAGGGGTGAATGAGTGAAGTTGCCAGAGAATGATCATTTCAAAATATTGCTGTCAGATACCTCATGAAATAGTTCTAAAACAATTACAAGTCGTGTCAGTTAAATTCCACCTGACATACATTTATTCATAATTCGATTTGATATAATGTCAGTTAACTCATACAGTAGTGAACACCAAGTTATCAAATCAAAGAATTACTCTCCCGTACCTTGGGGAATTCCATAACTACAGATAGGTTCTAGAGCTAAACAGAATAAGTCATGTATGACAATTATGCGCTGTATGATGCCCGGACACTTCAAATATTCAATAATATTCAAAGGTCATAGCTTAATATGCTTTGTATATATTGCTAACTGAATCGTACGGTATTGTACGTGAACATTTGTCGTCTGGAAAATTATCGGACAAAGAACAGACAGCGTCAACACCCACCAGTCTAATCCTTTAAAAAAAACAAAAAATATGAGAAATAATGTCTAATGCTGTTGTGTACTTTTTCTGTTTGTTTTGTTAATCTGTCCGTTCTCAGCCCTCTGTTCCAGAACCTGACTGCACATATAAAGCCCTTGAAGTCAATGCCCTTGGACTGCTGTCTCGGTAAGAGACGTGTTTAGCAGCAGATGCACGCACGCGGCCAGACGGCATGCGCTCAGGACGCGTGTAGAGGCGTCCCGCGACCGTCAGGATGAAGATGGACACGGAAGGTAAGCAGAGGAGAGAATGCACCTGCAGTCAGCACTGCACCAAGTCCTGCATCAGCACCCGCCACTCACAACCAATCTCTCTCCTCGCTTTCTGTCTCCAGCCAATCGCATCATCTCGACGTTTCTGTCCTTTCCCTCAGTCTCAATGTATGTCTACTGTGAAGAGCCCTGTGTAACTTCACTGCTACTGTCCTTCACCTTAACCTGTCGCACCATCTCGTAGCTCCTGTCTTCCTCTGCCCTGCAACTGAACTCATCTTCATAAACCACAACAGATAACCCCCTTCTCTTTTTCTGCCAACAGGGCTATGAGCTCCTTATGGACAAGTCAGCTGTTCACCTCTGACCATCTCTCTCTCTCTCTCTCTCTCTCTCCCTCTCTAAGTATCACGGTAACAGTAGCAGAGCAGTTGTGACAGGATAAACTAAATATTGCAAGAGCAGTGGGAATTCACGTAACACGGGTCCCCACCGATGCATATAAATATTCAAACCGATTGAACAAAACGATCATTTGCCCAAAAGAGGTTCTGATCTTAGATGACCTGACTCGAGAGAGAGAGATGACCTTCAATACGGTCAGACCCGTTTTTTTTTTAAAAAAAAACAACTGCTAGCGCCATCTACACACAAAAAAATAGTCTACATTTATTTATGTAACCCTTTCAAAGAACAAAAGATACTATCCCTTTAACTACAATAACAAAAAAAAGTCATTGAATCATCTAATTATTCGTTCTGTTTGCGAGACGACTGTTCGAATGCCTTGTTACGACATAACCGCGGCTTTTTTTTTTTCCCCATCTGCCCTCAGCCTCCATCCTTTCATTCAGAATGCAAATAAACAGGTTATTCTCCTGGGCAGAGAGTTTCGGGGAGGGACTTTAGCGTGACAGAGGCCCTGAGTTGACTATCAGCCTCGTCCACAGTATGAGCCAGTGTGTTTGTTCAGGGAGTGTTTAGTTGTATTAGTCAACACTGCATGACGATCAGGCTTTTTTTTGTTTTATTTTTTTTCTGGAAGAAACGGGACAGAGGTGAAGTGGGGTTTTTTTCCACTAGTGGCTTTGAATGAATGTGAAAACTAATATCTCTGTTCCTAACATTCTATAATCAACGTTATCATTTGACAAACTCTTGGGTGGGTTTTTTGTCTCGATCAGACAAAACTCGGGCCACCGGTGAGAAAACAATCATTTTTTCTCCCCCCTTCCTGGTTCCTGAAGCATTTGTTTACATATTTATATTTAAATTCAAGAGCCCTTCCTGCTTTTTAAATGAACCACAGAATCTAAACAATAAAATAAAAACAATGTTTAATTCCAAAGGAAGGTACATCTGTGGCCAAAATTTAAAAAAAAAACAAACACTTGTAACACTCTCACAGGGGCACAAAACAATTGGGAAAAGTTCATTCCAACAGGCTGATTGAACATTTGAAATACGACAGCTTTTTCAGCTAGTGCGATCTGAAACACTTTGGTTACAGTCACACACACACACACACACACACACACACACACACCCCCTTTTCCCTCAAACTCACCCATGACTGTCAGAAGCATCTTCCTCCTCTGAATGCCGGGAACTTTCTTCACCTTACACTGATAGGTACCGGTGTCTGAGGACTTGAGGGACATTATGTTGATGGACGCGTCTCCATTTTTGGGATCAGGCGAGTTGAAATGAACCCTGCCTTTCAGTTCGGGATAGTAGTTCTCGTAGACCCTGTCCCCCACGTACAGGATTACCTGCAGAAGAGAAGGCGGGGAGAATCAATGAGTCCAACGTTCTTTCTCTGGAAATGTCACTGAAAAGGCCAAAGAAAACACAGGAAAATGTGTATGAGAGAAAGAGACACACACACACACACACACACACACACATAGTTTAATGAAGGGTACATAGCTGCTGTATTTTGCATGGTCAGGAACAAAGAACAAAAGAAAAAAAAAAATAGCAATTCATGGCTCACAAAAAAATATTGTCTTATACCCCCCCCCCCCCTCTCGTTTCAAGGTTAACAAGGTCAGTCGGACTGTGAGAAAGAAAAAAAGAAAAGGCTTTCTGCTCTTTGAAATGGCCTTCGGCGCTTGAAAAATATCTGCCCTTTCGAGGCTACGGCACAAACAAAGAGCTACTGTTGAGATAAATCGACACATTCTGTATCAACACAGGGCCCTGCCTAAGGTAAGAGAACAATCCCAAACCCTCAGAGCAGTCTCCAATACAATATCATAGATCAACCAGGCCGACCAGGCTCTGAGGTTAACTAAACTCTCACCTCATCCCGGCTCAAACCTCAACGACACGTCACTGAATAACTAATCAATTCAGCATCTTTGTCTCTACAGGCTAATACAGACATATAGCAAGTGCCTGTCTAGATGTCAAGGCTAATGTTTAACCCAAGCCTGTCAAAAGGCCACAAAGCTTCTCATAACCAACAGACTCTTGTAAACAAACCCCATGTGCAGAGAGGGAGTGTATTAAATTATAATTTTAAGTTCCAATTTCCACACCCCGGGCACCCACTCTCCTTTACCACGGGCGACGGAGAGAAAGCCCTGTTATTCGGTCTTCCGCATCAGACGCGAGCTCAGAGACCCCCAGCTGGTAAAGTGATGAGAGAGATAAGGACTGGAGGGGGAAAACAAGTAGCGTGGTATCCACAGAATTCTAATGAGGGGATCAGGCGTGGCAGCGACACACAAAAAGGCGGCGAGAGAAAGAGCTGGAAGGAGAGATGACTCCACGTAGACAGGAATGCGTGAGGAGTACAAACCATCTATGGGGGTGGGGGGGTTGGGTTTTGTTATGTTTTTTTTTAAACCTACACCTGCAAAAAAAAAAAAGGGCTGTCTACATCTTGTCTAAATTACCACAGAACAAGCAAACTTAATCAGGGCCACATGAGTTCCTCCAGGAGATGCAAAGATCCCACAGCCGTAACGGGATTTGAATGTCTGAGTTAATACCACGATATAAGACAGAGGGTAAAAGGAAATGAAACAGCCTAAGGTCAAAACAAAAGAAAGAAAGAAAGAAAGAAAGAGAAAACAAGATCAACAGACATGCACTTAAGCAAACGCTTAAATTCTCACTGGTCTTAAACAAAGAAAGGGCTCTTGAAAACTAATCTGTTAATAACAAAAAACAAACAAGCAAAATGTGTTTTTTTTTTTTTTTTAAGAGTTAGACCACCTAGCTGTTGATGAAATGCACACTTTCTTTCAGTTTGATTCTGGACTCAAATAAACAGAGCCTTGTTACCAACTTAGATCCACCTACACACAGGCCAAGTTTTTAATAAACATTAACTGTCGAATGACGAAGAGCAGTTGATTGACTCAGCTGGGGAAATAGTAAAGATAGCTAAACGTGAGGAGGAAACGGGCGATAAGGAACCGAACTCGAATTACATGAAGGTATTTAAAGAGGAGTTCATGTGGCATCCAGTAAACATGGTGAGCCAACAGGGCCTGAAGAACTTTATTTGAAATGCAAATGTAGCACTGAGTCACCTGGGCTCTCTGAATGCAATGCGTCATCGGACAGTGAGTTTCTGTTTCGCCGCCAGGCTGCATCACTATAAAGTCTAATGCACGCGGTTCACTGCATAAGCCGTCACATCTGAAGTTCAGGCTACGCCACCCGTTAGTGTGTTTAAAATAACAAACTGAGACCGTTGAAGAGACAAGCAGGGCTGGTGTTAACAGGGAGAATTTCTAAAAAGCTTCCGGATCAGTTGTGAGGACCGTTACACGAAACGGAACACGTCTGCTGTAAGCGCTAAGGCTCAGATGTTTGCAATTCAAAAAGCGATCATTCGTTGTCCCAGGTAGAGTGCCGTGATTGCCGATGTGCTTTCGCAGGTTCAGTTTGTTAGGGGTCTTGGGGTGGTACAGTGGTTTATGCAGTAGAGCAGAGAGTAGCTCTGGTCTCATCGCTCCTTCTGCACAATGACGGGAATGCTGACGCTAACAACCACTGGAAGCACGTCTGGAATCTCTCATCAGGCTCATCAGTAACGTCCAACAAACAGGACATCACATACACTCCACGGACTCCTAAAGGCCCGACGTGCTCTGAATGATAGAAAACTGGGTTAGCTCTCTTGTTCGTTGTTCTCATTTAAAGAGCAAAAGGAGGGAGAGGCGAAAATCGTGGTGATATCGAGAGCGGCGAGAGCTCAGCCATGGTTCCTAAAGTTCTTCAAATGAGACTTTGGGCCCAAAGACATTCAAGTAAGCATTTTTTTTTCTTGGAGAGGACAAGAAGGAACCATCAGAAAGTTCTCTTTATATTGCATTGAAAAAAAAAGAAAAAAAAAAGGAAGAGTCGTTTTTTTTTGGGCTTTTGTCTTTGACCGTGCAAAATCCCTTTGACTTTGAAGCTGACCACCCTCACAGACCCTTCAGCCAGTCTCCTTGAGGGTTGCTATTTATCTTCCACTCTGGGTCTTCGGCAGACTGTATGAGTACGAGTGCAGGGGCGGGGGCTCTTCGGCTCCAGCTGCCAGTCCAGAGCACAGCCAACTTCAGCAAGCCAGACTAATCCAACGGGGCACTGTCAGAAGCAGTGAGCAGCCAGCTGGACTCCAGTAATTACCCAGCATTCAGTCCACACTAATCACCTCGGCCAATGTTGCTGTGCGCGTGTGTGTGTGTGTGTCATTTCCTACACTGCTGGCTGATAACACACATACACACAGACATCCACACACACACACAGACACATACACACACACAGAACTGAGCTCCTCCTTAATGGGAACTCTGCAGGGCCTCATCTATACCATCCTCTGCTGTGTCCGGTGTTCTGTCAGACCAATTCAGCGTGGAGAGAGCATTAATCACTGTCTGATTACTTCCGTCGCGTAATCAAGACAGAAGCCATTATGTCCTGACACCCGTTCCACTTTCACAATGTGGCGCAGAAGCAAAAAAGTTATATATTGTGTCACCCCACAAAAAAAAAAAAAAAAAAAACCCACGATGAACAAAATCAAGTGATCTCACCACAAAGAGCTGAAAATAAAATGACTAAACATCTCATCAGGGGAGAAAACGAGAGAGTTGTTGGAATTCGGTGTGTCGAACAATGAATGTTCTTTACGAGGTACTTAACAAAGAACTGGGAGAAAACCTCTGGTTTTGGAGTCTTTCAAGGGCAAATAAAACCGCAAAATCATCAAATGTTCTCCATTACAGAAAAAAAAAAAACTGAACTGGGTCAAAAGCAAATAACAGTTCCTGAGGTCAGAGCCTCTGAGTTGATCAGAGACCACAGAAGAGAGGGGGTGTATCTGAAAGGCTCTCCCAGGCAGGGGTTCCATGTTTTAGGAGAAAGGGAGCCTGAGACAGAGCGAGAGAGAGAGAAGAGAGAGAGAGAGAGAGAGAGAGAGAGAGAGAGAAATGACAAAAGGAAGTGGGCTCCTGACCCATTTCTGTCCTTGGCAGAGACTCACTGTCCCCAGGGAAAAACACACAGAGGTAAATCCCTGCATGGTGTAGCTGGAAAAGAAAAATGGTGTTCGTAAATCTCGGGAGTTAAGCCTACCTGCAGGCGCTGGTTTTCTGTGCCAAAGTAACCCCCAGGCTAACAGTTAGCTGACTGTGTTAGATGAGAGAAGAGTTTTTGATAATCGGGATACAGGATACAATCTGTGTGTATGTGTGTGTGTGTGTGTCTCTGCATGTTTTTGAAACAGCCACACACAGTGCTTCTGTAGATACGGTGGCTCCACCACTATCAATAGTATTAGGGTCTCCACACAAACACACACACACATATGCATGCGCACGCGCACAATGTACGATGACAGAGCCCTGAACTATTATGCTGCCAATGTTCCAGTCCCAGTGAGCTGTTTTACTGTTCATTAAAACAAAGGAACACGCGTGTAAAACTTTACGGCCATTTAGGGCTGTGTGATGTTTCCCCTTTACCACCCACAAGAGCCAGATGTGGAAAGCTTCCATGCAGTTAAACCTCTGGACAGGAATCAAATGGGGGGGGGGGGGGCTTTACAAATGAAGCCAAACAGACCGCTGTTAAGGTTTGAAAGCCACCTACACGTGATTGTGATCATTGAATTAGCAGTTGGCATTTGAGAATTTTCAAATGATTTCACACTGGACTAGCAGTTAAATGAGTTTCACACTTCAGTTTACACTGACAACAAGAACCAACATTTACAGGCATAAAAAAACAGAGACGGCGCCAAAGGGAAAGTCAGAAACAAAAATAACTGGAGGGTTTTGTGAGATAGAGACCACACACACACACACACTCACCACTTTCTCTTCTTTTTGGTTGTCTGAAGGCTGGAGGCTCCACTCGATGTCCAGAGGTCCGGAATCTTCCGCGGCCAGAGTGAACTGGCAGTCCAGCTTAACGCTCTCTCCGCTGGCCTTCTCTATGGTAGAGGGCCCTGAGGAGGTGATCTCCAACCCGTGGCATGAGCCTGTCAAACACAATCAAGTGTACACAACGTGTCACTCACCCCTGACATACATTACCGCAAAACATCACCAGCAACATGCTTGCTCCTCCTTTAGAGAAACAATTTGACACATTTGCTGAGTGTACCGCGTTCCTGTCCCCTCAAACAAATGATGAATAGCATTCAACTTGGTTCTTCCATTAAGTTCTCAGTCGCACAACAAGCTTGAGATTCATACAAAGCAAGATGAATACTGAACATTGTTTCATCTAAATTAAATTAGAGATTCTCTAACAAATATGACGCGTGACAAAGCGGTCGCTCTGAGACTGTGTCGCATAACAAACGAAAAAAAAGAATGATCATAATAAAAAGAGACAGCGCCAATACAAAAGAAAACGTACGATATATCGCGGTATCGCGTGAACAGATGAATTCTAGCTATGACCTCATTTTTGCAGAAGATTAATAAACGCAGGATCCTCTATTCTTAGAAAGCACATCATTCACAAGAGACATCCCCAGAGCTTCAACTCTACATCCCATACACTGAGCCCATGGAAAAAAGAAGCAGAGGAAAATGAAAGAGAGAGAGAGAGTGAGTGTGTGTGTGAGAGAGAGAGTACTTTATACATGTCATTCTATATAAATGACGCGGAAATTGCCGCTGTCAGATCAGGCAGTCTATTCGGCTTTAATTTCACGTTAATGTCATTGATGAAGTCGTATTTGATGAAGTCATGTTATTTAGTGACTTTTTTTCTCTCTCTCTCTATAAATCGGCACAAATGAGAACAGCCAGTAAAACAACAAATATAATAAAGTCCTTGTGTGGCATGTGTGTTTGAAGCTGTTTGTTTTTATATCATGTGACCGCGTGTAGACTTTACATTACATTTCATGACTGAGAAATACGAACGTATTAAAAAGGCGTATGCCGCAATACCAGAGTTGCTAAGATACACACACAGCAAGGGGGGGGGGGCCTGTATAAACACATATATGATTCGGACTGCACATATCTAAGATGAAACGAGTTGGCCGTTAGCAGAAGATGATGAAAAACAGGGCAGTTTGGGAGGGTTGGCTAGGCAGAGCAAGCGGTCCAGGAGGAGGCTAGGCCTGCCCGGAGTTCAAACTGAATTCTGCATTCAAGAGTGAGTAAAAGAGAGCAGAAGGGTCCAGAGGGTCTTTGGCGCGTAGCCACCGGCAGCACCCCCCCCACACACACACACAACACACCCCCAGCGTATGAAACAGCATCAAACCGAACCCTTAACTCTCTGCCATGCAAAACACACGCTCTCTGCTATCTGTCTAAAGAGAGGCCAGGGTGAGGTAGCTCTCTTTTAATGTCTCTGTGTGTGTGTGTGTGTGTGTGTGTGTACATTTATGAGAGAGAGAGAGAGAGAGAGAGAGAGAGAGAGAGAGAGAGAGAGAGAGATTTAGAGATGCAACGGCTCCCTGTCCGTCTGGGTTTAAAGTGCTGGCATTTGAGTCATTTAGACCATCATTTTTCTATGGTCTTTTCAGACTGTTTCTCACTCTGCTGAAAAACTGAAATAATTGCTGGAGTTATGTTAGTAGGCTGCACTAGATTGGGGTTTCTTAGCCCCGGTCCTCCTGGTTTGGTATCCTGTATGTTTTCTCATCATCCGAATAGTGTGGTGCCTGATGTGAAAAAGAGCAAAGACACTGGACCTCCAGGCCTGGATTTGAGGAAACCTGTACTAAATCATGACCTTTAATTAAAAACAACAAATATACAACTAAACACACAGCACACAGTCAAGTCTTCCCTTAAATAGAACGCATGAAGCAAACAAAAGATAAGGGCAGTAGTCAGGAGGTCAAGAGCCTATCCCTACATACAGCTGAGCAACCAGATGATTACAACTGTTTGAAACAAAACAAGTTAAATAACTTTTCAAAAGGCATGACTCACACCCGTTACGTGTTGTTACTGAAAACTGGAATGAGGCCATGGAAGCAAAACCAGTTTGACAATCCAGACACAGTACCATTTCTAATGATCAGGTATCAGCACTGGGTGCTGCTAGTTGGTTTGTAAAACCTAGAGCTCAAAAAGGACACGCGTTACTCAAGGGTTTAGAACAAGTAAAATCTATTTTTTTAATTGCTTTAGTCATCCTATTGTCACTTTTTTTTATTTTTAAAGAATTCCTGTTTTATGGAGTGGGTAGCCATCTTAGAGTGGTTACCTTTTGTTTTTAACTCAGAGCTGTGACGTAACATGGTTTCAATTACTCAGCACTGCAGGTATCACAACACAACCCCACACAAAGTTCCAGAACCTGTCTGACTGGTTTCATCAAATATGAAGGGTTGTTCCTGTGAAAACCACCTGAGCTACTTCGTACTCCGTTTCCATACGGATATGAACAGCTCCAAGATTATGTAACATTATATCCACACACCAGAAATAGCGTTACATTCCTCTCTGTGATATATTTTTCTTCACCTGATTTAACTATGCAAAGGTCATAAATGAACTGTCTGCCTGTGACAAAACACGCAATAGGAAAACGACTATTGCTTAGAGTAGCTTTCACATGCTGCATAACCTCTTGTAAGCACCTGTCTTCCTCTTTAACTTTATCAAAAGTCACATGACCGAAACGATGGTTTCCCATCTGACCCCGGGGTGACGGCCGCTATTGTCTAAATTATAATTAATAACGAGAGCACTAAATCACAGTTCAGACGGCAGAACGAGAGGCAGATTTCGTTCAATCACTTAAACACATCTGGATGGGCCGTAAATCTGCTGTATCCCCGCAGCAGTTCACAGGAGAGTCGAGCAGGTCATCTTTAAATCGCACCTCTCTCTCTCCCCCCCTCTCTCTCTCTCTCTCTCTCTCTTTCTCTCCCTCTCTCTCTCCCTGTTTAAGGATAATACATGGTAAAATGTAAGCTGCATTCCACGATTCCTCAACAGAATGGAATTTAAGAGTTTATCTTCCCTCCCTTGCAGATTCCTGCCTGCTGGCAGGCAGACAAGGCAGAGAGAGAGAGGGCACTCAAAACTTTCAAGCACCTGGCATGAGACGAACAGAGGGTATCGTTTTCAACTTAACTCTTTCTCCAACACAGCTCAGCTTCGAAATGAGGTTTAAAAAAAAAAAAAAAAAAAGACAGAGACATGCAATAGGCGTAATGATATGCCATGTTTTAACAAGACAATAATGTTTTAATTAAGTTTCGCTGTGGTCCTGTCATGTTGTGTTGATCTGCAATTAATTCTTCTTGGTAACGAGAGAAAGAAAAAGTAAGAGGAAAAAAAAAAAAAAACAACTTCAAACACATCATCCAAATATCTTACGAACAAACGAACGAGGAAACAAAACAAAACAAAACACAAAAAAAAAAAAATTAAAACAATCGCCCAGATGGCCATCCTTTTATGCAAAGTGAATCGCTGCGGTGGAGATATAAATGTATCATTTTAATTATCGGGGAAAGAGAACGGGATTGAAATGGTATAAATTGCGTGCGTGTGGGGGCAGAGAATAGATTATCTGCTTAATAAAAACACTCCCTACGTGGAGGTTTTTTTTTTTTTTTAGACGGAATGAAAAGCGACACAAGCGGAAAGGTAACTCTTTCGCATCAGATTGTGTTTAACGCTAGTTACTCTAATTGACTCTTCACAACTACTTCTCCAGGCCGCGATGTCGCTAATCAATAGAGAATAAAAAAAAAAATAAATAAAAAATTAGACTTTAATTATAGTGAAAGCACTTAAACATAGGTGTGATAATGCTGTAAATACAACAGCAAATGAAAACTGCCACTCGTTGATTTCTCTGCTGGCCTCTAATAGGGCCTAATATAATTGGCGGTTACAAAGTCAGCCTTTCACTCTTAACACAGAGTTATAGCTGCAGTACTCTGGAGGGGGCTCTCAGTAATGGCCAACGGCGTGTGATAAGAAAACCTATTATTACCAGCTCAGGAGGGGCCAGTGCTATGAAGATTAACAACGTGGAGTCTGGGGCTACGTGTTCTGTCATACACACACACACACACACACACACACACACATGCTTTTATAGTGTTTCTGTCCTTGCACCTTGAACCTGGGGATTTGAAAATTGCATCGGTGTCCACTGGAGTGAGAGAGAATATTGGGTATGCAGTGGGGAGAGGTGGACCCACACTTTCAGTCACAGCAGACACACACCCACCCTTACCAGTCTGGTCCTGACCTCCGTTAACACCGTCAGTGACATAGCACAAACTCACCAGGACCCCTCCGTGGACGCAGAGTCTGACCGACTGAAATGTGGGTAGAAGATAATCACACTTTTCTCCTCCCCCCCCCCCACCCCACCTCACTCCAAACTTCCCTCCATCTTTCACCCTACCCAGCACCAGACCCGCAGGCCCCCAGTTCCACCCAGCGGGAGTGATTGTAGACCCCCTTTGTAGCAAACACAATGGAGAGAGAATCCCGTCTCCTGGCAACAGAACCTATTGAGAATACTGCCATGACACTTGAGATGGAAAGAGAGAGAGAGAGGGAGACAGAGAGACAGTGTGAAAGGGAGGATGGTGCTATAGAGAACCACAGAGAGTGAGAGACAGGCGAAAAAGAAACAAAGAAAAGAGGAGGGTTAGACTGAATTGAGATGTAAAGAATAGGTTTGGTGTGGGCAAAAAAAGGAAAAAATAATAGAATGGTGGAAGGAAGATGAGGAAAGGAGAAAATGGCGTGAAAGATATGCGTCGTCACTCACTAAGGCAATGGACAGTCACAGTTCCAAGGAAGGAGTAAAGTCAAAGTTACCATAGCAACCCGTTTATAAATAGTGCTCATTACCTAACATAAAAACTTACTGTTGGTAAACAAAGGCCAAGTCACACACACGTGAACACTCATAAACACCACGGAGAGTGTCTCTCTGTCTTCATACCCAAGCTGTTGCCCTGGTTACAGAGATCCATGCCTTCAGAGACCAACCCCTTACGAGACCAGGGGGTAAGCCTCTTTCCCCTATGAACTTTGACCCCAAAGAGCAGCACCGGTGAACCCAGCACTCATGGGAAGATGTATGCAGCTATATAAAGATCACTGGTAACATTACGTGTAAAAAAAAAAAAAAAAAGCGAAAAACCACAAAACCGTGTGTGTGTGTGTGTGTGTGCGTGTGAATGCGTGTGTGTATGTGTGTGTATGTGCGTATGTGTGTGTTTGTTTAGGACGAGGGGCAGTGGTGGGGGCACAGAGATGTGTGCATTTGCGTGCACACAACAGAGGAGTAAGACAGAAAGTCTTAGTGTTTATCATGGTACGCAACTGTGAACAGTCACAAATTTCCTACAGCCTCCCTCTCTCCTAACCTCAACTCCAAAGCAGGAATAAAAATGCACTGGTAAAAAAAAAAAAAAGAAAGGTCATTACTTTCCCAATTCCAGTCATGTCCAAAAGCAAGTCAAGGGCTGTTTTATGGAATTAACTTTAGACTGGTACAATAACATTCCGTGCGCACCCCTTTTCAGGGTAAATGCCAAAAGACAGTCCAACATATTACCTTTCAAAACCAAACAGCCGCGTGCACCGTTTCACCACGCGAGCCATTTTTCTTTTTCCCCTGCAAAGCAAACGCGTGCGAGTTATAATTAGGTTTTTCATTTGAAGATAGCTGGCTTCCTGCGGTGCTAAACCCGAAATTAGCGAGTGTTTTCCTTTTTTTTATTCTACCCTTCCTTCTATCTCAATGGAGGGAGAAAAAAAAAAGAATTTGAAAACCGGCAGGAAAAAGGCTCAGGAAAAGTTATTTTGGGGTCTCGACTGACAAAGCCGACACTGACGAGACTTTTGAGAGCGCGACACATTTTCCTGGGTGGGTGACGCTTGGATTAACACTCCTGTATCAGCATTTCCGACACTGGAATCTGGGTGGAAATTAAGCGACATCAGTTACGCCCGTCCGTGCTTCAAGACCTCGGAGGGCCAGAGTTAACAGTATCAAGCACAATTCTCCATTTGGTTTAAAAAAAAAAAAATGGGCGAAAAAGTAGGTTTTTTTTTTTTTTTTTTTTTGCTTGTTTAGCACTGTATTCATCTCACAAAGAGGAACATAAAGACACTTCCCACTGCAAGGGTTCAATTAGTCATGTGGGAGAGAGAAAGAGAGAGAGAGAGAGAGAGAGAGAAAAGAGTGTTTTGATATGCATTGGTCTGTATGGAAAAAAAAGAAGAAGATGACAGTATGGTCTGCTATGAAAAGTGGAAGAAAGTCAATACTGCAGTATTTACTGCAGCGGGAAAAAAAAACAACTCATTTTTACCCAACGTACCCTTCACTAGACACTTATTATCATATCAGATCAGGGAAGTCACGCAGTGTCATTGTTTAAGTATTTTTTTTTAAATGTATGAACTGCCCTGGCTTTCTTGTTAATTAAGCAAACCACACACACACAAAAAACCATCCATTAACCCGACACTGCGGCGTGCTTTGTCCTAGTACGTCAAATGAAATTCCCACTTTCCGCAGTAGTCCGCGCTAACATGAACAGGCAGGGGGAAAAGGGCATTTACTCCCTAAATATTCCGTGTTTGGGTTTCTGATTGTATGCAAATGAAGTCAGGCTAAGGGCAGAAGCGGAGTAAATAAGTAATGAGAAATGCGAGCAGAACTGGAGACAGAGAGAGAGAGAGAGAGAGAGAGAGAGAGGAATAAGAGGAGGAGGAGGAGGAGGTCAGTGCCCAGCGGAGCGAGGAGTATGCTCTGTCTGATTCTGTAATGGTTCTCTAATCAGAGACGATGGTTTTTATGACTACTTAATCAGCTGCTCTCCCTGGCGGCCCGTCCCCCGGGTGGTAAGAGCCCTGTTTATTTATCTTCTCACATCCGTCGGCTCATGAAGTACCTCGGTCACTGGACTATCTCCAGCTGCTGATTGTCACTCCTACCCCACCCCCCTCACCCCCACCATCACCTCTGTCCCGCAGACAAAAGCACCCCCCCCCTCCCTTCACCACAGTCCCCTGTCCCAAGCCGCCCCCCCCGTCTCCTCTGCCCTACGACCTTTTCAAGCACAAGTTAATTTACGAAGTCCCAAAGGATGTTGCCTTCTCCTCCACCGTGGGAGTATAAGAAACGTATCCACCAGAGCGGAGCAGCGATTGTGAATCTCTGACTGAATGAGCCTGGTTCCCTCTAGCCCCGCCCCCTCTTCTGTGAGTGACATGATAAAAAAAAAAGCCACGGGTCATCACCCTGCTGGGTGACAGAGGACAGAAACAGAGCCAACTACTTTTGTGATAAAAGTCAGGCCAACCTTCAGGAAAACACCAGATAACGGCATGAAAAGAAATTATACACGACACACAGCGAGCCAGGGGAAAACTCTGGAGAAAACAGGTTGACGGAGTGACTGAAAGAGAGAGAAAATGAGAGAAAAAAAAGAAAATGAAAAAAAAAAAAAAGCTTGGAATCTAGGCCAAGAGAGACGTACATGGCAGAGAGAGAGAGAGAGAGAGAGAGAGAGAGAGAGAGAGAGAGAGAGGTAGTGAGTTGCACCAATGGACAATCTTCACTGTTAGGGAGAGGACATGCTTTTACTCTCCGCGGTGGTGAGATAAAGAATGCAAATTGCAGTTTTCCTGCGCGTTTTTGTCGCTCAGGAGCGACGGAAGCGTAATTACAAAATCGT